>NW_028257632.1:0-284707 GCF_054643075.1 Acanthaster planci | reverse complement strand
CTGTGTCATATCCTCGGTAGTGTCGGCTTTACAGAATGTTCCTACAAACTTAAGAAGGAGCGAAGGGAAAAAAATACACATGTATGAGTAGCAGGTACATGTACATGATCTTCTTTGCCAACTTGGATTTTTTGGGGTTTGTTATGATTTTTTTGCTTGTACTTTTCATATTTTTAAAATTAACATTCTTGGTTTTCTTCAAAGTCCCTCGAGATCTGCCAAAAAATTTCAGATGCGTCGACAAACCGAATCATAACAGCAACAGGAGGCAAGTGCAGCTCTCTTGGAAGGTGGGTTATTGGAAATCTTACCAAAAAAAGAAGATACCCCAGCCTTGGATGGAAGTGGAACATTTCCAACTGAATCGAAAACTGTTGAATTACTTTTTTTTTTGCTGTGTTTGTGTCCTGTTTTATTTTTTGATAATATTTTAGCAAATTTAAAGCTTTGATACCAAATGGTTGATACCATTGCAGCAGTAGCATAACATTTTCCCGTTTGGCACAGTACGTGTTGTACTTGTGGTTTGGGCCGATGAATGCCTTCATTTTTTAGCTTATATCAAGTAATGTAATTTCCGAATGGCTAAAATTTTCTTGTGTTTTTCTTGCTTTGGTACAAAAATGCCTGTATTTGTAACCTACTCTGTAAAAATGAATCACAAGTCTCTGTGGCTACCTTTGATTTTTACTTGGTCCTATGAGGAATTTGAGCTCTTTGTTTTGATGTGTCACTCAGTTTGGTACACAATGTTACATAAAAATGGACTTACGTACAGTAGATACTAAAATGTTGAGGATTCCTATTGCTTTAAACACTGTGCAAGATTCTTTCAAAGGCCTTTATCTCCAAAGTGGCTTTAGTGACATGACTCTTTTTCACAGAGAGGGTCACAGTTAATTATTGAGGTGGGTTTTCCATTTGGGTATGTTTTGGGAGTGGGGGAGGGGGTTTGTGGTCAATCGCATTAAGAAGCGCTGCATTTCTTTATATTGGCCCTGCAAATGAAATACATGTAACAGCGGACATGCTATGATTTTGATACCACAGCCCCTGTCAAATGAGTTCAAACTAAATGGGGAGTTGCTCGGATACCTCATCTCATACACCAGCGGGGATGGAGGCAAGCCGACGACACTGAGTGTAGGCATGAATGTCACCAACTACACAGTCTATGGTGAGCTGATATGGGGTACTAGACTTAACCCTTACCTTCCCCAACCAGCAAAACTCCAACACTGGGGTCTGTTAGAATCAGTTAGAATGATTACTTCACTAGTAAACTGACTGTGTTTTGTGTGGGATTAGGCATACCGCAAATAAAGCAGAGTCTAGCTGTTTATGTGCACAGTTTACTATTCGGTGTTGGGATTTCCAAGGATGAGGAAGGTTGCTGGTAAGTTGCTCTAGGAAGTTAGGGCTAATGTGCCTCCTGCTTAAAGCTTACAGTCCTACCTGTGGCAGATCCAAAGGATAGAGACAAGCCTCATATTCCAAAGTGCTTCAGTGTTTGCCTTTAGAAAGCATTCTAGGCTCTGTTCACACTGCAATGGTAGGCATCCTCACATTTGGAGGAATGCCAAGGTGATGTTTTCTATGGGTCTTTCCAGTGGGGCACTACACTGTGAAAGGGGGTTGTTTAGTAAACTGCCTGGCCACAGAGTTAGGTGTTTGTTTTTCTTTTTAAGTCTTTGCTGATCAGATGATTCATCTTCCCTTGCACGGTGTGCATTGCTTTTTTGTTACTGGAAACAGTTACTCATACATTGAAAAACAGTGCAACCGAGAATTGCAGTTACAGGCAGTATTGCATCATGAAATGAAATACGATGCATTTTTCAGTTGTGGTTGATAAATGACACTGATTGAATGTGGGAATTTAGCCCTTCTAACTGCGCCCTTGCCTGCTGATGCAGTGCAAGAGGAAACTCGGTGTTTACCCTGTTACCTTTATACAGTAACTACAGGTAAGTGAACCTTCCAGGGCTCGCGAAATTTTTAAAAATGTAGTTGCCCTTCGGGCACGGGAGACTACGTGCGTAACAGATTTGTACGTGATGTAATGGGTTCGCCAACTTTGTGGCGTAGGGGGATTTGTGGTTGATGGCTCGCTGAGCACCAAAGTCAAGTCAAAATTTATGCAGGCTATCCATGTTGATGCACTGATATTCTAATATATAAACAAATCCCCTTTAAAATTAGATTTTCTGTACTAGAAAATATGCTTGTTACAATGGTTTTGGCAGAGAAATGGGTTTACGCTTGACTACGTTTTATGTGTAAAGAAAATTTTGAAGTGATCCAGAACTAGGAAAAGTGTCGTCGTCACTTTTGTCGATCTTGTAAGACAAATTCAAAGCTCAAAATTTGAAAATATACATGTACAAGGTAGACCTCTGCTCCCATTTCTTTGGAATTTGATGGTAATTGAGCTGTAATATGACTGAATATAGTTTTAGCGATCCGCAACAAGGAAAACGACTGAATGCAGACACCTTTGGTTCATGCCAATGATTTGACCGTACGTACCATGGTGCACCTCCCCGAACATGTACAGTTGTGTAACATCAAGGTTGGGATGTCGATCTTTTGCGGTCTTTTTTTGCGATCTTTTTTCAGTGCACGGTGCTGAAATGTCTAAAACGCCGGGCCAAAAAAATGTGTTGCCGAAAACAGGTGCTTGCCCACCAGGCTGGCAGCTAGGAACATTTGGTTGCCCAACGAAATAGTTTGGTTTTCCTGGGACGTCGGACTACCGATTCTGTGAGCCCTGCCTTCATTACACAATGTGGGCATTGCATGCAGCACACAGTTGAATGCTGTGAAACCAGGGGGCCAACTTAAGTCTGCTGTCGGTCCCACGCTTTCGTGTGTCATTGGTTCTACTCCATTCTAGGCACTTCTACCAATTCCACAGTGCTAGTAAGCACTGCAGCCAGGTGTTTCATGTTGATGCATGGCTGCCGCACAATGGGTACTAGATTGTTTTCAGGTCTTCCGACCGGTACATGAATATTGAAACTTAAAGAGAGAAGCAAACTGTGGTATCTGTTCCGGCCCTAGAGTGTTTGAAGGTCCCCAATTTCTTTCATGGGCCTCAAGCATTAGATGGGGTAATCCAGCCATGAGCAAAACCAATCCATCAGCTACAACTAGAAGTCATTTGTCACTGAGGTGGTGCCACGCTCATCAACCCATTGTGTCTGTGTGGTAACTTAAAGGTGGGCATGCGTTTGAGCCAGCTGGAAATGTGGCAGTTGTTAAAGTGGCGCAGAGTCCTTTTTTTTCAATCTCCTTTACAAGTGACTACACCATGTATTTGCATGCATCACTGACCAGTAGCATTCATTAGTGTTGTAGTCAAGTACTTTACGAGCACCAAGTTTTTTTAGCCAACTATTGAACTGATTAGGACTAGGGAGTAATGCTGGAGTACATGAGCCTTTGTTGGTACATGCACAGGGGTAAGACTTCAGACACTCCGGTTTTGTAAAAGTGAAGTTTTAAAGAGAAAAGTACTCGGAACAGTACTCAGCCAAGTACTTATCAAGTACATTTGTCATAAAAACTTAATTTTTTTGAAATAGTGATGTTCTGAAGTCATCATCTTATTTTGTAATCTTACTTTTGTGCATCTACCAGTACCGTCTAATGTCCATGTACTCCAGCCTTATTCCCACCCACCCAGCTCAATATTTGGCAGAGAGCTTGGTACTCGACAAGTACTCGGGTACAAAACTGGCACTCACAAACTGATAATACATTACTCAGTGCTGGTCACATCCTTCCATTGGTTTCAGTACTGAGTTTTTTCAGTTGCTGTGTCCCATGACCCTTACAGAACAGAGATATTGGTGTTTAATTGTGACAGGGGAATTAGTCTACAGGCTGCATGTCTCATAAAAAAATCATATTTGTCCACAGACCTGCAAAAAGACCAGTACTACTACTTCCACATACAGGCACGCAACTCCATGGGAACATCTGTGAAGAAGTCATCATGCAGTAGAATTAACGTCGTAACGCGTGAGTTAAAACTTGAGGGAGGAGACAGATTATCTTTCCATAACAAATAAGGGCAGACAGGACAGAATCCAGTTAAAAGCCTCTAACCTCTTCTTACTGAATAGGTCTGAGGCGATCAAGGACCAGTAGTCAACTACTGGTTTTTTTGTGATGTACCTAGCGTGTGTGCAGTGAAGTTGAAGTGCGTGTGACTTCAGTCAACCATCATTTAGACTTTTAAGGAGAAGCAGTGGAAGTAGGAAGGGCAAAATAACAAGGATAGAAAAAAGTGACCAGTGACATACTTGCTAGTACATTTCCTGCCTTTACTTCTTTTTTTTCATATACTTGTGCTATTAAAACCAGCTGTTACAGCCAGCGATGTGACCGACCTTGGTAGGTTGCTCATTCATAGTGCACTAGACTAGTCCAGCTGTCTTCAAATAGCATGCACCTGATCAGAGTTGGTGGAGTTACGGTTAACTCTGGTCCTTGATCGGACTTGCCCGTGCAAGGATATGCCGTCACCACGCAGTGTTACAGCTGCCGAGCTCTACCTGAGCTCAATCCTGCAAAGACTTCTGGAACATCTCGGTGGATGTCAAAAGATGTGGAACGGCGGGGGCTAATTCGTCCATTGGCTGTCACGTGGCTGATCCATCTTTTTTTCCCTCCCTTTTAGCTGAGCCAATTTCTGTTGGACTTGTAGTTGGTGTGTGTTTTGCCTTCCTCATGGCCGTTGTGCTTGTGGTGATCATCTTCTGTCGTATCAAGAAGTCGATTCGCAAATTTCCAGCTATCAGGCCCCCATCACTGCTTTGAGTGAGCACACATTTGTCTTACACAGTTTAATTAAGTAGTTATCAAACCAAAACAACCATCAAAAATAGATTCATTAGTGTGCCGATGTCTGCTAACAGTAAAGTGCCCATATTTTTGTTCAGACCTTCATGATCTGTTGCATACATTATACCAGGGGCTGGTTGCCACCCACTCCAAGAAATGCCAAGTGCCAATAGTGCCAGTTGTTTGATAAGCAACTGGATTTCATTTGTGTGAAAACATTGATTGCATTTTTTTCCAAACAATGGAAAGCGACAGATGGTGGAATTTCCCATGTTAGTTTTGGCTCCTTGCAGATTGTTGCTGTTTCCCCTTTTTAGGTATATATTTTAAAGAAAAGAGACTTCCATTCTTATGTCCACAGTGCCTTTGATCGGCCACATGTGAGGACATCACAGGAACCTTCGCAATGTACTGTGGACTCATCAAATCCCCCACGAGACAGAGCCTCATTGGTGTCCCTTGGAGCCACAGCACCTTGTGCACCGCCAGTCTCTGAAACCACACCTACCAACAAGCCCCCAGGAGCCACAAATATTGCCAGGACTCAAAGTGCAGATGCCCTCTCTGACGACAGTGAAGAAGGGGCACTGAACTATGAACTATACTCTGACGGTATTGATGTGGAAAGCATGAATGGAGTTGAGCCGGCCAATGTGAATGGATACGTCGTCCAGGGAATGTTACCCAACATGTCAGTTCCTCTGATGGCTCGAAACGTTGCAGGTGAGGCAATGCGCAATGCTGCACCTTCTGGCTATGTCGATCAAGCACAGATGTCGAATGTCTCCCCACCACCCTCTGCGCAGCCTGCTACCTACAGCGACCACATCCACATGAACGGAACCGTGGGCGGCAGCAGTGGTGGTGGCTACATAACAGCGGCACAAATGAGCAACATTGCGCCACTGGATCCTGAAGTGGCCTTTGCAGAGGAAAGCCCCTCGAACAACAACAACAACCGCACACAGGAGAATGTTGTAGCTGAACCCTTAGTGCTACAGAATGAATCTAGGCTTGAAGCTGACAACCAGGCGAATGTGACACAGCAAGAAGCCACAGGGTTGCTTTCTGGGAATCTGGGCGTTGTCCCCAGCACTGTCATCATCGATGATGGGGTAGTGCCCAATGGGCCAGTTGGTCCTGGTAGTTACGTGACCACTGACCAACTTACCAATCTTCCCCTCCGAAGTCCACAACCAAACTGCCATGCGAACAGAGATGCTGGAAAATAGTATACATGTTCAAGTATTGACGGCTTTATTTCATCTTGGGAGAAACAGAACACTCCATGGATCACCGTTTTACTGCCCCATGAGGTAAAGAAGTCAGTATTTGTTTTGTAATGCCTCATACACAGGTGCTGGTTGATTAATTTAGCCTTCACATAATTAAATGAAATACCATTTGAATATTTGTTTGATATTCACCAGCAATTTTCCAAAATATCTCTGCACAGAATGTTTGAAACTAGCTCTTTATTACCAGACTTGGAAAGATGCACAATATGCTCATCTGTATATAATACACAAAAACTTTTGCTGTTCATAGAGTATTTTGGTTATTACAAGTATGGTTCTTTTGGCCATGCACAACAATATAGTGAATGGCATGTGACTAGTTCTTAGCCAATAAAGATGCAGTCTGTGAGTGAGATGTTATAACAAGGACCAAGTGTGGTATCACGATTAAGGCACTAGAGTACCTGGCCATCTTATCGTAAATGATTGTAAATATGTATCCAGAGAAACTGAATGACAGTGCAAGAATTTTGAGGGAGTTTTAGACTCGTTTGTTGGACTAATTCCTGTTTTTATCATGTAATCAGATCGGATAAAATCTTTTGAACCAGAAATGTGATGTTACAGTACAGACAATTTTAAGAACCAGGGCATCATTTTGCTTGAGTAGTACCATCCCAGTAGCAAGTAGTGCTGAGGATGAACATTGTTACAAACTTGACATTTTATTGGCATTCAAAACTGTTCAAATTATATTCTCATGTCCGATGTGCATATTTGTATAAAATTATTGGCATTTCATTTTTGGCTTCTGTTATTCTCAAGGGCGGATGTGGGGTCAATGGGGTCATGGTACTCCCACATTAAAGAAGCAAACAATTGTTTTTTTGAAGTGAAAGGCAATTTTGTGATTTCCTGTCCCCTCCTTCAGAAGCATATACAAAGCACCAAATGTAGCCTCAACCTGTAGAAAGGCCATGAAAGGTTGCAGAAAAAATGAGAATTTTGGGGCTCTTATCCCCAATAAAATTCCCCCCCCCCCAAAAAAAAATGGTTTGGATCCACTTGGCTCTTCTACCTGTTTTGTAATGTTCGGTCAGACTCTATGTACATTTATTTTGTATCCCTCAGCACGGAAAAAGCAATTGCCACACAAACTGTATCTTTAATGCTGTGTATATGTGATTGTAATGATAGATATGACGAGAATCCCAGCCTTCAACATTACTTTTGATCTTTGGATGTATACAGTTGGCTTCATATGTGTTTATTGAAGACATTAACGAAATGCTCGCTCTCATTGGGGTTTTTTAATTAAGGAGTTCTTAATTTGTGTGCACAACGTGTTTCCAACTTCGACGACCTGTCCCCCACTTTTTCCCTATATCCTGGTCAAACGAATCTCTATCTATCCTACTTCGGACAATAGAATTTTGCCTCTAGTACATGAAGACTTTGAAATGTTTCTCTGATTGCAAAACGTCTTCCTGGTGGTTAAGTAATTACCATAACGTGTCTCACAGTTGTACATTTATTAATATACATGTATTTAGCCTTTGTATATATTGGAGGAGTTTATTCTAGAAGCTTTTATTGTACACTAAGCTACAGTGGAACCGTGCCAAAACTATCGTCGTGATTCTGAGAAATGTTTGCCATAGGCCTACTGCTATTTGGAAAACGATTAGCAGTATTGTCAACATTTCTTTATTCGAATGAGAGGAATGTGTGGTTTGACACAACGTTTTGTTGTCATTAGCAAGAAATGTTCCCTTGTACGCTGGGGATCTGCCCTGTATTGTTTTCAAGTTCATTTCCTCATAGATATTCACATCTGAATCAGCTGCCCAAAATAGAGTACGGAGTTCTGAGTTTTGATTACTCTCCAATGATACAGTCAACTCTCGTTATAACAAACGTGCAGTGGCTAGAAAAAAATTACCTTGTGATAACCATGACTTTGTTATCAAAGGCGAAGAAAAACAAAGAAAAACATTATTCAAAATATTCAGCTGCTCAAAATTTACTCTTTGACACTGTTTTCTTATAACGGTGCTCTTTATATCGAGAGTCAACTGTGTATGTATGTTTATTTTACAAGTAATTATCGATAATGTTTATTTTTGACCATTGTTGATGGCACGTGTAACTGAATTTACTCTCCTGTTACGGTCATGAATATTTTATTGCGAATGTATACGACTACCTCTGTCCGTAATTTTGCACCTCGTAAGTTGCAGGGGGATTTTTTCGTTATCGACTTATGATCGTGTCACATTGCCATGGAAACAACCTATCCTTTTCACCCAGGCCAGTAGCTAGCGTCTACAGGCTGTTGTCTAGTCCGCGAGCGGCGGCGTCTCTTGGAGCTGTTCCAGGCCCTTTCTGTCTCTGATCTTCGAAGCCCTTCTGGTCGCCACACTGCCACTTCGACATTTATGCCTCAAAGCTGACGTAAAGGGCCTGGATTCTTACGGGAACCTAATGGGGAGCGGTGCTTTTGTACATGAAGAGCAAGTGAATAGTTGCCGTGAAGTGGAAGATTGATCATCACGTTCATGATCCTCTGTGAACCCTCTGTTTTTTCCTGAGGAGCAAGAAATCAGATGTGTACGAGCTCGCCAATACGCGAATCTTAGCAGTGTTTGAGGACGGTATGTCGGGCTCGGCGTTACACAATTTTGAAGAATTACACTATTAACGCCTGGCGCCATCGGGCTACGAATTCCGTGAAACGCGTGTATTCGGGGGTGTAAGGCCTGGGAGGCGAATTAGGGACTGTTGTGTGGGTTATCTGCTTTGGTTAAGCATTACTTAAATGACATGTATTTGCATGAACGTAAATAAAAACTATACTTGCAGCACAAACAGTATAAAACGCTTGCTTTCTCTCGCTGTTGAAAGGTTATTCATGATTAAACTATGTCTGTGACGTCACTACTTTATTCAAAGTGTAGATTATTTTTACGAATCTACGGCAAACTGTAGATTCGTAAGCTACGAATCTATAGTTATTGTTGCCAACAATAATTATAGATTCGCAAGACAATAACTGGAGATTCGTCACGAATCAACAGTTAATGTCTTACAAATCTACAGTTTTCAAAATGTATTTTTGCGTTGGGGAGATGTTAATCTATATAACGGGTTTTGCCCTTACCCAACGTATATATTAATAAACACTGTATGCTTGACTATTGTCAAGACGAGCACTGAGCATACAGTGTTTATTAATATAGACCCAAGCACATCAAGACGGCTCCCCAACTCAATGGATACAAACACGTCAACCTCTCCAAACCCACCAACGGGACGATATGGTTTCCTATACCCGAAGTCCCCCCACCACCCCCGGCGTTAGGGTCCCCTTTACCCGAAGCCCCCAAGTCCCCCATTTCCACAGTATGTTTGCCTTTCCTGGGCCCCGCATCACACCAACGCCGCAGGATCCTTCAGGCAGCCGACATCCGGGTCATTCACTCAGCGCCCAACAAACTACAGAACCTGCTTCATACCCACAAGGACAAACAAACACCCAGCAGTCGCCCCGGTGTCTACCGCATTCCCTGTGAATGCGACCCAGTATACATCGGGGAGACCGGCAGGAACCTCCACACCAGACTTCAAGAACATCGAGCACACGGCCGCAGAGGAGACTACGAGAAATCAGCAATCATCAAACATGCACACACATCAGACCACCGCATCGAATGGGACAACGCAGAACTCATCGCCCCTATCAAGCGTTGGCACCCAAGAATCCGGGAGGCAATCGAAATCTTCCGGCACAACACCGTCCCTCAAGACATCGGATTCAAGCTGAGCGACATCTGGCGCCCACTGCTAGCACCCAAGACCACCACCACCACCACACGGGCAGTAGGGTCCTCTATACCTGAAACCCAGGCCCCCCTCATCCCCTGGTGTTAGGGTCCTCTCTACCCGAAGCCAACCCATCCCCAGTTTCCCGCCTAAACTAGGTTCCCCGCCCAAATCTGCATCCTTAATCCTCCACTGGATCCAACACCTGCATGCTCCAGTGCACCCTCAGCAAGCCACCAAGCCACATCACGTTTCACCGACTCCAGACAACCTTTATTACACGGCATCCACTCGAGTCAGCACACATTCTCCTGAGGACGGCCAGAGCATACTGGCCTAAACGTCGAGTTAAACACTCACCGGTTCTTCTCAGAACCACACCTCTTCCCAAAAGAGAATTTTACATGGCGTACCCGCAAACCTACATCCTATGTACTTCCGCCATGCAAAGCTTCAAATCTTACTTGTGTACGTTTGCCTTTCTCCATAGAAAATTGACAAAGGTTAGTATCCCTCGTGTTTTCAAGATCAATGCTTTGTAAAGCAAAATTTTCAACTAGGATTTGAATTTTCTCTTCACCTTTCAATAAGGAATTAACTTGATGTCTTTTGGCTGCTTCTCTTTTGTCTGGTTTTGTACACTCTTTTGTTATAATGTTGGATTATAGCTTAATTGAAACGACACATCTTCTAGTTGTTCCAAGATCATACCGGTCCCTGAGGTGACAGATCTGTGAGAATCGCTTCTCCCCGAGCACATAATAATCTTGCTTGAAGAGTTAGCCCATAAATTATCTTGTATTGCTAATATTTGTAGCGCTATAATAAATTTTAGGAGAAAATTTACGCTTTATAAAGACTCTTAAATGTTATTATTGAACTCCAAAATTGGGATTGTAATTTGAATCCAAAGTTGCCACATTCTCCAAGTGAATAGCAATCTGTAGTGAGGGGCATTTCGGAATGATTCATAAGAACATGTAAGTATTAGTGAAGCTCATTTTGAGTGGATTGTAAAGTGGTTCTAAAAGTGGTAACCATACTTTCACGAGGTTGATATAGCATTCTTCAATTTCATAGAGTCCTGTGGCGGTTTTAGTCCGGAAGGTTTCGCTGCAATGACACACGTATAATAATGAATCCAAGGCGCAAGAATGAAGAGAATACAGGTATATATCCAGCACTGAGTGTCGACTGCACAAGTACTCTCATGAAGTTGATATAGCATTCCTTAGTTTCATAGAGGCCTGTGGTGGTTAGTCCGATTGGTTTGGCTGCAATATGTGACAAACGTGTAACAATAACTCCGAGCCGCAAAAGGGAGGGCAGCGAGTAGGGCTATGTATCCAGCACTGATGCTATGGTGTTGACTGCACCAATACTCTCGATATTTGACTCGGCCCAAACCCGTGCACGTTAATGAATGGAGCTAAGGTATGCACTCAGGCGTAACAGCAAGAGTGTCATAGACTCGAGACTCCACGTTCGTATAACAATGGGAAATAGGTTAAGTCAGAGAATAGACTCGGAACTGTAATTCATGCCTTAACTTAATTTTGATAGGCCGCGTTACCCTGGATGTTACACAGACAAATAATGCCGAAATGTTCGCGTTGTCGTAATAGGTTGTCTTGAAAACAAATGCAGCTTGGAGCATTTATCTTAAGCAGGAACACTAACTTATGCAACTTGAGCCTGGACCTTACCAATTTCAGGCTATTCTCAATTCCTGTTCCTACCAATTCTTAGTCATGTTGATTTTATTGCTAAGAAAATCTCTAAAAACATTGGACTTCTTAGACGCTCTGCTAAACCTTACCTCCCTACTCCGACATTTAAAATGCTCAGTTCCACCATGATCTTGCCATTGTTTGATTACTGCAGCGTTGTGTGGTCTAGTTGTTCTTGCAATTGTGAGAGACTTGTCAAACTTCACAATAGACTTGCCAGGTTGATTCTAAATGCCCATCTAAGAACACATATTGCTGATTTACACGAGGCGCTCTCATGGATTCCGATTTACCAACGCTGGCAAAATACTAGAATGTGTGAGGTTTATAAATGTCTTAACTAACTGCACATTACCTTAGCTCTCGTTTCACGCCCACAACTCATTCATTTGGTACTCGTGCGATCTCCAATGGTTCATTATCTTTGTCCTTCCAGCCCAAGACTAATGCCGGCAAACGAACTTTCCTTCACTTGGGGAGAGTAGGTTGGAACAATTTGGCTAATTCACAAAGAAATGCCAAATCTCTGTCTGAACTTAAATCTCCTTTGTAATAAAAAGCATTCCCATATTCACCATTTTAGTGTTTTAATCATACCTTGTGTTTGTGTTTTAGTCATCTTGTACTCATTTTTACATTTTCTTTTCACTTCATATAATGCATTTCTTTTACAACATTTTTTTGTAATGTATTATATTTTCTGTGTGCTATGTTCAGTGGTGTTTGGGATAATACTCATACCGTTTGTGTTGCTAGAACTATGGATTTTTATCACATCGATTCCATTTTATGATCTAATTTGCTTTTATATACACATTTAGGTTTTTTTGAGTCTTTTTTGTTGGTTTGTTTTAAGGCTACATTGATGGTTTCTATATTTTTATTTAAGTTGTCTGTATATTTTTAATCTTTAGTGTACTGTATGTGTTTTTACTTTAATTTAATTGTACTTGTAATCAGGGCCCTTAAGAATAGCAGTGTTAAACTGAGAAGGCTACCCTGTTGAAATAAAACTAATTAATAGTAATAGTAATAATAAGGATATTGCCTAATCCACAACTTTTGCTGAAGATGTACGTGTATAGGACACACACAGCTTGTCCAAAACTGGCAGAATCATGAGCCTGCACCTTGCCGACAAAATAGGCGTGCTAATTTAACTAAGGGCCTTTGGTCATAACGAAATGAACTGAACACAGTGAGCCGTTGGATATTGTGGACAAACACAATGGCCCTTGGACGTATGGGATTAACCCAGTGGGCCCTCGGACATAGCCTTTTGAGCCCATTCTCTCGAAGGGCTAAGGGTGAGATCGGAGGAAACTGAAATATCCATTGGGCCAAATGACGAAATGGACCAGGCATAATGAACTTACAGACAAATTGGCCGGATACTTTGGTTCTACTCAGTGGCAAGGCATGATGGCCCGTGAACGTAAACGGGCCGGCGAATGTGAGGCCTCGGATATATATAAACTCAGGCCGGACATGCTGGGTCACAAACGTTTGCGGACATTGTGGCCAATGTGGGCCATGTGGACGTAGGCCTGGTGAGCTGTTGCACACTACAAACTTGCTTACAGATGGACCCACCGTTAAGGTCTACGTTGGCACTGAAGGTTGATTAAAAAGACTGAACTTGAGCACAAGTAGGCCGCTTTTGGAGGTTTCTTATTACTAGCATGCATAATAAATGCGTTTCTTTTGAGTCACACGTGAGTTCATAATCGACTTTCTGACAGAATGCCAAATTTAATTTCAGTCGAATCTTCTTAGTTCTGTGATCGAATACAAACTACATTTCAGTGCTGGCATAACTTAAACCACTTTTTATGGCACCATGCTTAAACTGATACACAATATATTCTCATGAAGTATGTGCACCGGCCAGAAGGTCATGTAGTCTTTCTTGTCAATCGTGGTTTGATCGACCCTGGCCGCGGCACGCACGAATTCTTAACTGCCTAATCGCCGCTCTCGTGTCCGTCTTCAACTGAATCCTCTTCGTGTTTCTCCTAATTGTGTTTGAATGTGAAAAACATCAACTGCTGCAGGCGTTCCCTGAGCTTGTTCGCCAGGATCTTTCCCTGGCTGGATAAACCTACGATGTCTTCAACCTCGTGCTGGACAAAAGGCGGTGCGTTGTCCAACAGGGATTCCAACAGGCCTCTGGCAGCGCTGATTACGTTGAACTTGGCGTTTAGTCCGTAACACGTGGAGTTGACGCACGGCACCAGACCGGTGTCGCTGTCAACTGTGGAGAAGACATTCACATAGTAGGTAACTCTATCGGTATCTTTTAAAGATCAAATTACGTTTGAGATTTTTAAATGTACGTTTGTGTAACCAAACTTATCAGAATGATCCACCCTGACAGACATCGTGACTCTAATTTTTAAAGAGTTAATTATTATGAATTTTCTTTGATCACGCACTATTCAAACGTAAAATGTTAACGTTTTCTCTAAAAGAGCCTCGCGGATCCACCCCAACGACATTTTCTCCGATGTTATCACAGTGCAATGTTTAAAATGGAGCCTTGAGCAAGGTAAGGCGAAAGACTGTGTGCCGCCTGTGGGGTGGGGTTTGGGTTATGCTTAACCTTTGAATTAATGATCTGGGTTAGGGTAAGAAACGAGCATTCAATTTTTCTGGTAGTTTTAGAGAGAGCAAATTGAATCAAAATTTTCAGAGATCAGGATTTTGTAAGGGTTTCAGAGAAAGGGAGAGTTAATGCACAGAGTTAGTGTGAGGATTATTGGCTGTTTCGGCTAGCAGCCGTTGATTTTGTACATAATTTGTTCGAATGTTGAATACAGCTTGTTACTTTGATGAAATGTTTATATAATACTCATCTCTAACATGAGCAAAGTCTGTTTATCTGAAAGCCGATACAGTGCATTTGTGTCCTGACAAACGTATCTGTAGTTTTCTAGCATCTAACTGAGTAACGAGTAGATTCGGTTAGTAGATGGTGTTGGGGCTATAGAGAATTTGGTATGGTTGAAGTCGGGTTAAGAAATCGAGAGTTGTGGGGTAAGGTTAGGTAAAGAATTAGGTTGGATAAGTGAGAATTTAACGGATGTGGTTACTCGGTTTAAAGGTATAAGAATCGAAAAGTGGGTGCACTTAGAGGTAGGTTGAAACATGAATTTAACGGGGTTAGGGCTAGTTAAGGAATCAGATATTTAAAGCTCGACGGCTGTCAACTTCAATGAGGAATGTCGGGTCAAAATATTGAGCGGTGCTCCACAACTCACCTATGTTACTTCTTCCTGATTGGGTGTCGACCCTTACGTTGCAATCAGCATGCCTCTGGCATGATAGTTCTTGGGCCGACACGTCATCCAGATCGATAAGCTTGAGTCTGCCATGCACAAGCGTAAACTGGTGGGTCTTAAAATCCCACACGGCCAGGGAGCCCAAAGGCGAATGCTCCAGGTAATGAAGAAGATCGGCCACCTCGATGCTCATCTGTGAGAATGAAAATAAAAAAAATATTTAATACTTGTTACTCAATATCCTATCGTAAAGTGCAGGAGGGATTTCTGACACACACATATATATATATATATTAGGATTGAAACAAACAGTTCGTTCAAGGCCATTAAAATGCCTGAGCTCACAAATTTCAGAAGAAATACACTGGCCTAGACATCGAATCCAACTTTGAATGCGCATGCACTTTATCAGTGACGACACTATCAGTAGCAAGATTTTGGACTCGCAGCTGTTTTCAAAAGTTGGTAGTGTTATCCAGTAAGTTAATTGCGCTCGGTATATTCGTTGTTTAAGTCGCTCAGTCCACTTTGAATCAAGAATTAGTAATGAATGCTCACATCCAGACTTTCATTTCTTGAAATTCGCTAATTGCTTGCAATGTGATTCAGGAAAACGTGGGAAGGGATTAATTACCCTTGAGCGAAGATCCTCCTTATATATTGATGCTCACATCTTGATTTGTATACCCAAGGACCACAGTGAGCTGCATGCTGCAATGCAGAAATTTGCTTACAGCTGAAGGAATCTAATTACTGCTTAGCCAACGGTTTACTTGTTACAAAGTAACAAACACCAACCTGCGAGGCAACTTACATCTAGACGTTTACCCCATGGTAACAGCCTCAAGATGCTTCCAGCTGTCCTCTCCCCAATCTCATACACCGATATCACTCCACGACTTCCCATTGCTGTGTCGTTACTCCGAATACATATACCCAGGCCCTAGGAACACAGTTAAACCGTGGTAGTGTCGGGAAAACGTAAAGCCTGGACTCAAAGTCTAAATATCAATATGGTGATAGGCCTAGCTTCTCAGATAATTTTCTTCATAACATTTCTCCAAAAAGCTTACTTCTTAAAATATATATGCTCTTTTCCTACTTATAGAAATATTTGTAAAGTTAATTTTTGCTTCAGTCAGAGGCTTTTTTTTAAAGTATAGTGCACGTCAATGACAACTGCCGTTGTCCAATGTTGTCGCTGTGCTGTCATCGTCAGTGACGGATCTAATCTGCATACGTGTACCTTCACTATGTTTGGATGATTTAATTGCATTGTCAGTGCCATCTCCTTCACCAGTTTGTAATTGGCATAGACGTAGCAGTCAGACTTCCTTTTGTACTTGTTTCGGCGGCGGCAGGCCTTGATGTCCTCCACTTTGTCGGTGACCATCTTCAGGGCGAGGGATCGACCCCGGTACACCCCGCGATAGACTTCCTTGGTCACGCCCCTACCCAGGTGCTCCTTCTTGTCGATCGTGTCGATGTTGTGACACGCGAGAAGCTCGGGGAGAGACCCGCTGCGGATGCCGTTGATCTCGTCAAGAAGGTCCGACTTGAGTTGTCGCAGCAGCTCCTCTCGCCAATCCAACGCGCGGCGGTCCGGCCGCAGTATGACGGGGATCTCCCCCCCGCGAGGCTCTTTGTGGCGGGTCTTTGTCTGGTAGACAGAGACGGTCAGTTCGTGCACAATGAATACTAAGGGTAGTAGTGTTAGTCCAATTGCACTTCCTGTTAGTACTATTTGACCACACTGTCTACCAGGAAACTTCATATTATACTGATATCAGATCTGGAAAGAAAGAAATTTATATCAGACTGGGAAAAAAGACCCGTGCACATTAACTAAACACTGTATTTGTATTACAATTCGCAGTTTTAAAGAATAATTTCACCGACCAAACGCTTCGATCCCTCGGTTCCGACTTTCCTCTGAAGAATAAGCCTCTTAAGTTCATCTTTTAACTGCAACTTATTTTACCAATACATGTAGGTGGTTCTGCCACCATTTGTCGTCATCACCAGGTGGAATTTAAATACGGCCATTGGGCACATCACTGGCTTGTTTCCAGATAAAGGAAACTTGCAAAGGCGAACCACCCTTTTGGGGAATTTTACAGTAGCCAACGTGTAAAGAGTTTGGGTCATCCTTGCTCCAATGTCACCATTATGCAGGTCAATCTGAGCGCTGCATCACCAAAAATCAACGACCAACATTTTTATTCCGAAACGGGTACCTTTCTGATTGAGTTCAGGAAGCATAGGATAACCGAAATGTACAAAGCTGTGGCAAGTTGAGGGAATTTCGAGGATGGTCAACATATGTTCCAAAGAGTCACGCACACCAGGCCTATTCTACAGTGGAGAGGCAGGATACTAAAAAAAACATACACGTAAAAAACAAATATGCACTCACCACATTCCTTTGTCATTTCAAAGAACTGAAAACGGACGTGCACTCCATGGCCATTTTACCCTCAATATGCCGCAAACAGGATAGGTCGTTGTGTTCTTCAGGAAGAGTGAGGTCGTAATAATGCACGGTTTGTTTGTAGTACGAAGGTCGTGCCGTGCAAGCTCTAAGCACACACATGCCGACCTAACCTGCCCATGATCAATGACACAAACTGTCCGACTGAATATTAGAATACAGACATGTCTACATGTTTATCGAGTAATGTAGGGATCTGGGAATTCCCCATTTAATTTAGCGAATTGTGTGATCTTTGAACCTTGTGCACGTCTTCAAGGCGTGATTGGCCCACGTGGGTGCACAGAATGTACAGTACAAGTATTTTCTGTAAGTCTTGCCTGTCGGCCGGAAGTGGCCTACAATGTGATACTTTTTGGCGGCACTGAAGTTGGGCGAGTTTCCAAGTTTTTTTCGGGAAAGCTGTGTGCTGTGGGAGACGACTGGGTGGATGGACGTTGTGATGGCTCGGCCGGGAACCACATAGATTAGCACCGGTTTAATTATCCAAGCAGTTGTGATTGTAATAGAAATCCAGTCCGCTTGAACACCCAAGTCTTTCAGTGTCTGCTGAACTTTCTTTTTGCCTGCCTGGCCTCCAATTCCCCCTTCAGTGGCGGACGGACCGCCGCCCCCGAGCGATCGGCCAGGGGGCTGGACCGCTACAGTAACATTTATAATCATAGCAGGCAATGACTTTTCGTGTACAGGTGATTCTACGGGTTGCAACCTCGCGCAACGGGGTAAGCATCAAGCCTCCTTCCGCCGTTGCAATCGCTAGGCGCGATGCGTGGGCATTTAGGAAGGAGGACTTTAATCCTCCATGGGCAGGTTTTACCATCGTTCTGGAATGAATACTCGACTGTCCCTTTTCCTGTCTTTCTTTCTGGTATAAGAAACTTGTCCAGGCCTGGCCAGCCAATCGTGGCGGCCTTGTGAAGATGGATTGATTTTCAAAGAATCCGATTTTCCAAGGTAAAGAGCGCTGTAACCGAAAAGTCTGAGCGTTATATCCCAAAAAGCTTTGTAAACGGGAGCACTACAAGCAACCACATAAAAAATACACAGTGAATGGGCGTGCCAGTTGGGGAAATGAAAATAGAGCGTTAGATCGGTATAGTAAGTATAGTATAGAGCGTTGTATCAGGGAGCGCTGGAACAGTAATCTACTGTATCTGCACTGTGACCATTTTCCGGCCACAAGTTGTATGTACAGTACATGTACATTGCACAAGCACATTTACTGTATACCAACCTATTTGATCGTGGCCTTGAGCAAGGATGGGTGGTGGGCATGGGCAGCACACAGTTAAGTGCCTGGTAACTTTATAAACAGTGGGCGGTTTGTGGTTTCACTGGCCCTATTATGAGGCCTGGTTAATGGCATAAGCTAATTGGTCGTAAAGTGTTTATTAGATTAACCAAACCGCAGGGGAGGACTACTTCAGAGGGCTCACGGCATTTGCACGGCTTTTTGTCTCACCTCAAGGTGTCCTCAGGAGGTCACGACCAGGAGCATTTTCACCGTATTTTCACATGGTAAACGACCGTGAAATCGCCGTGAAAAAAATTTTCACGGTGAAACTGCGAATTCACAACGAATTCACGGTGTTCAAATTCATAGTGATATATAATCCTACACAATATTTCTCACGTGACATGGCCTGAACAGTTTAGACAATTTTCCCCTTAATTTCTCACACTTCTCCCAACATGTACGCGTACATGGAGGCCCCCTTTCATTTTTACTCTTAATTTACACGTATTTCAGACGCTCTGTTTAATTTGGACAAGAAACTTAGTACATGTACATGTCTTCTCTGGAAGTGGTGAGGAAGAAATTCCTTGAAAAATCTGAGGGAAGCATTTCTCTTTGAACAGAACAACACAAACAGATTCTAGCCCACAAATTTGCATAAAAATGTGTGGAGAAACTGGCTTAGGGATGAACGCATCACGTACGCTGCAACAGGACAAAAGGCATCTGCCGCTACATGTACATGTACCGGTATATCTACAAATACATGTACATGCTCACATACATATACATGTACACAGAACCACCTGGATGTACATGTGTACAAACACATGTAGTTTTGAAAATGGGTTCTGCCATGCGTATGTATCCATAGATCTAAATATGGCTTAGTTACAAGTATTTTCTCCTTTTTTCTGTTCCTGATATTTCATGGTGGGGGTGTGATATTAAAATCACGATAATATTTGGAAAATTTTGCTATAATGATGATGGACAGAGCATACATGTACTGTCCGAAACGTTGAGTACCACCGGTTCTTTTCAGAACCCCATATGCTAAAAAGCGATATATATCCATGGTGCTACCGCAAACCTATCTACAGTACGGTAGTTTACTTGTATTTATAACCAGTTCAATTATCTGTCTTACATTTTAATAATTTTGTTTTCAACACAAGAAGTCGATGCCAAAAAGACCAAGCACAATGACAGTTGAAAAATCAAATCTCTTTCAAAAAACTCAATTACACTGGGAAACCAAAATGAAATCCCACTGTACAAAGAACGGGCAAAAGGCACATAGATTGTATGCAATAATGTACTTTTTAGGGAAAAGATGTATCACTTGATAAAATTTCCAAAGTCAGATGTAGGTCACTTTTAGTTTTTAAATCTTGATGTACCAGTACAGCTTTTACATTAAAAAAAGGGCCAATGCTCCTTTCTATCTTGCTATCTTGCGGTGAAAAGTTCTACTGGGTCACAATCATGTTATTTTACTACAAATTTCCTTGTACAAAAATAAGACATTTCAGGCTAAACTATCGATATAGGGGGAGAAAACAACAATACAAATTAGAGGATGCCACTCAAAGAGATGATGACAATATTCAATATGCAACAAGTCAACTTGGTCCCAAGTCAACTCGGTCCCAAGTTATCTCGGTCCCAAATCAACTCGGTCCCAATTCGACTCCGTCCAAAATCAACTCGGTCCCATTTAGGGGTTGCAACTGGGAAGGCTACTTTTCAAGCAAGGCGTTGATAGACTAGATTCTTTCAGGCTTCATTATATATAATTTTTGGTCTTCACTTTTATTACGTTCAGTAATAAAGAAACCAAGGATGAAAGAGACGCAACATCGTTTGAAAGGGAAGCCTTTCATGGTTTAATACATCAAATTATCATGACTCGCAGCGCAAATCCGAATTACATACATGTTCATGAATTACATTAGTTACACATAATGCATATAACAAACAGGAAATAACACACAGTAGAAAATACATGTACGTGTTTAAAATCATTCAAAATTACAAACTACATTTTAGCATCGAATTGTTTCATTTTACAAGAACTGATACAAATCCAATTATCAATGGACATATAAAAAGACTGGAAATCGATAACAGTTTTTTCAATCTGATACCGTACGTGAAAAGCAAAGACAGAAATCTTTTCCTTTCTCCCCGATTCTTCCAAACTGCAAACAGAAATTTTATTTCAACCCTGAGCTGAAGTCCAACGAAGATGCTATTCTTTATCACGCACCGCACTGCAGACATTGCCAATGTCACTGGGCATCTTGTGAGCGAAGTGGTAAATGGGCGAAGGGACTATATCTGACCATGTACCACCCAATGAAATAATTAATGTCTGTTGATAATAATGATCTCCGACATACATTTTCTCATAGTCATAAGGAACCAAGTTGGCTCGGGACCGAGTTGACCGGTACCCAACAACACACACACACCTGACATGCCTGAGGATGAGTCGACTTGTTTAACGGACAATGACGGACAATTTGTCTTTTCATATGATGCAGAGATGGTTAAGTTGTCTAATCAGTTGAGTTGAGTCGAGTCGGCACACTTCAGTGATCAAAAGCGATGCCACAGAAGGCAGTGGGTATAGCATAGGCCTACATGATATAGGCTGGCCTAACGGTCAGACATTAGGCTAAAAATTTGCCACTAAACTAAAAAAATTAACAAAAGCATGGCTTTTTACTACACACCCTTTATGCTCGGTTTATCAAGAATGGTTTACACAAACAATACCATGAAACATGGAAGGAAAAGTGTGAAATTTCTCATTCTAGGAATTGGCCCACATCCTACGTGTGATACTAACGTTTTCTTCTCGCAATCTTTCCGATATCGGAAATGACAAGCAAGCACTGCTGCAAGCAGGTTGACACCAAGGTTGATAAAAGTAATCTCAAAGGAAACTTGAGAGGGCCTAGTATCAACATACATGTAATTCCAGAATTGTGAGGCACTCACTGTGTGCCTCACAGATGCAACTTTACATTGCTTTGTAGGGCCTAACACTATGGGATTCTGAATGTGCCCGTTTACTCTGTCTAAAGCTGCATTTTCAATCAAATCTTTCCCCCAAAAGCCATCCACACTAACATGACTAAAAAATCACTCATTAACCTATGGCCGCGATGGTTTGATTGTCTATGCGGTATTTTGGGCAAAATTCAGACCTTTTACTTACGTTCTTGCCTTTCTTTAACAAACAATCATGTCCGAATTGAACAGAAGACTGGTTCCTATTACATGTATATCCTGCCCTTCGAACATACAGTATTAAGTTGTATGCAATACCCTAACAGGCACGACAAGAGAACATTTTTCTCCCCAGACACTTTGATCTTTGATCTTTGCCAATTTTTCTAACCTTTGACAGGGATTCTGCTGGTATGAAAACATCAAGCCCCCCTCCACTGTCCCGTGTAGAGTGTACCTCCCAGTTCTGGGAGTATGCCACGACGTTTGGAACCGTGCCACGTTAGGCCAATGAAAGTTGATCTCAAGGTGCTCGTCAGCCACTCCTGGAAAAGTGATGAGGGTTTTTTCATCATCTTTCATCAGCAAATTTCTCCAGAAATTTGACAAGGAATTTTCCTTAAAGTTCATCACACTCACACTGTGCATAAAGGTTGAACTCATTTCAAAGGCTCTTGTCTTGACTGTGAAAAAGGATTTGAATTGCATAGAGAATAGAATTTTAAAAGTCAACAGGACAAACAACTGTAATTTATTGACAAAAAAGACATACATGCCTTTTTAATGCATGAGTCGACGGCAAGAATCACTGTGGCTTTGGAAAACTCGCGGTACCCCTTCATTGGATGATCCAAAGCAAATCCGAATGTGGTATTTGAACAGTGTGGATTTCAACTGCTGCCAACTGATGCATATCACCTCGGGCGCATGCAATGTGCCAGTTTCCTGCCACGCACCAAGCGCCATCATATGCAAAATCTGTTTTAGCCCATTCCGGCAACAGCGCGCTGATTGTCTATCAAAATTGACTCTTCCCTTTTTTCTGTTGGTGACTCAAATGTACGCGGACTAGCGTACCACACGTACATGTGTTTTTCAAAAAAATGCCTCTACTCCCTCAATTTATCATTGAATTCTATACGTACAAAGACACACAACTGTGACCAATTTGTACAAATAAATGCATTTCCAAAACAAGTGCATTTGACGTATTGGCAAAGATGTCAATTCAATACAATAGTGCTAGTGTTCAGTTTTTAGACTGACGATCTTCATGATCTTGACGCTGTTTTTTAAAAAAATGAAGGGTGAACTTTTTTGATGTGGGCCAAATTTGCACGTGGGTGCTGACGTGAGGAGAACTGTTAAATCAGATGTGGCTTTAGGCACATCAGGAAAAAGATGAACTTTTTGATGCAGGCTGAAAATTCCATTCGGGCAGTGACGAGAACCGTGAAATCAACTTTCAGCAGCACTTAGTTAGGGTAGTAGGCATGTAGGGTAGGCACGGTAGGTAGGATTACGACATCGGTTTCCAGTCAACTCGGACCCAAGTTCACCTGATCCCATGACATAGGCCTAGCGTTATAGCTAGTAGGCCTAATACTATAGTAGTACATAGGCCTAGCGCTAGGCTCAACTCAAGTCAAGTGGGAAGCGACTTAATACTAGCTCAGATCTATAGACCCTGGTTCGAATCCGACCCATTTATGCTATTCATTTTCTAATTTTATCATTGTGTTTGGGATTTCCTTTTTCAATTGATGCAGAAACAGAGTCCAAGCATGAACCCTCTAAGAGTCTTGAGAAAAATAGCAGACCAGGTTTCACGGGTTAGTATCTAGTCATTTCCAGTCAAGTGTAGGCCTGTTACGCCCCCAACTATTGCATCAGTCCCAACTATAGTTGGGCCCGTCCCAACTAGAGTGTTACAGTTGGGCCGGCCCAACTACAGCAGAGAGGGTCCCTGTGTGCATGATGTGCCCAGCATATGCCAAAAGTCATATTGTTTACAAATGACATGAAATGTCATGTCATTGGTCATAGGGCTAAGTGCCACATTTTTGATGAATTGTGTCAAGTGTGAGACACATTGACTTAGATAATGTTGAGACATTTCCCCCAGACATTGGTCAACAATAGTTGGGCCAGCCCAACTGCAGCACTACATTTGGGACTGTCCCAACTATAGTTGGGACTTATGCTATAGTTGGGGCGTAACAGGCCTACGCTCGTACTTTCGTCAGTTGAACTTGGAGTTGGAGACGTACGCCAGGCCCCACTCAGTTATGTCAGTACTACTAAAAGTACTAGTACTGCTAGGCCTAATCTCACCTGCTCAATTTGTTCATGTTTTACCGGAATCTTTCCCCCACATCGACTGAGTACATACAAATACGGTACTATGGCATGTACATGTAGGCTACATGTAATCATTCATATTCATCAAATAGCTGCTGAGTGCTGGCACGGTCACGGTCCGCCTCACGGTCCAGTCCACGTACTATGACATCATTATTACCGTGAAGTACCATACCATACCAGCTGCATGAATAATATCTGCAAGCAGAAGGTACACGTACTACGTAGATAGTCGACTGTGCTCTTCGTAATACACGTACTGTACATGTATGTACATGTACACTGGGTACACGACATTCACGGATGAATACCTACTTTGATTCGATTCTACACACTGTTCAATTCTGTTCACAACTGCCCCAATATTATACAGTAGGGTCATTTCGATTCCTTGATATGTCGACAAAATAGAAGCTGATTAAATAGAGTCGATTCATGTCCGCAAAAAAGTTTTTAACCCGTTTGTGCATTTCAAGCGGTGTGTCCTTTGATAAAGCTTAACCTTTCCCTTTCCTCTCATAGAAAGAAATGTAAGAATTGTCTTCCTTGTAACAAAAAAGCGAAAAAGCTCAAAAATTATTGCAGCAACACTTTACATGTTGCCAATGCTGCAATGATTTTTTTCTGAGACATCTTGCAATGCTGAAATGATTTTTTTCTGAGACATGTTTTTTTCAGCAACTTTCGGTGTCCTCTTCTCCGATGTATGAAACCTTTGCTGACAATAGACGTGACGTAGCCAAGGCTTTTTTCCAATACTCAACTTTGTCTCCGTCTCAGGCTTCGTCCCCAAAACCAATCCCCGATTGTGGGCCTGAAGTGTTTAAATCAAAATGGATTACGTTAGTTTTTTGCTCTCTTGCTTCTTATATGATGTTTTATGGCACTATTAGACTAATTAGTGCGCGTACAGCTTCAAAGTCAGGTAGTACAAAAAAAGTTGAAGCCTGAGACGGAGCTGAAGTTGAGTATTGGAAAACTGCCCAAATCAGCTTTGAACACGGGTTCAGATTTTATCTGAGGTTGGTACCAGTAATACCATACGCCAAATGCCACACTTGAAGTCTTGGTACTATATAACAATTTTGAGAACGTGAAAGCGGATATGGTGTACTATTAAGGCCATATTACGCAGTGCGGTGAGCGTTGTTGAGCAGCGCGGTGATATATGGTTAGCAGACTTGTAAAGTGTCGTTCCCGCAGTAATATATATCATTTCCAGCTTGGTTTCCAATATTTTGAGGACCAAAAACTAGTTTTTGCCTTCCTCTTCAAGCGTTTCTGATAAAATGCTCGACGACTAAGGAATAAAATTCTGGTCTTTTATAATGAGGGCACTGCGTATTAGTTGGATGAGATTTTAACTTCAATTATAATTATGCGTGCATGCAAATAAATGGTCATATTGTTTATGGGGCAAAAAGCGCGGGGGCGACCCATTGAAAATGTACTGCATGGGCATTTGCTTACAGATTTTCCGCTGCTAAACAACAATGAACCTCGTTCCCATGGGTACAATCTTGCCGCGCCATGTTGGTTCCCACCATGCCTTGCGCGATCTAACCCCTGGTGTTGTGAAATTTAAATATCCCATATTTGGGAGATTTAAATTAGAACTGTGATAAAATTTGTTTGCGCGTAATGCAGATTTATCTATGTGTGGCATGCACGAGGGTAGGAGGGCACGAGAGTGTAGCTTAAAAGAGAAATACGTGTGTGCGATTCACTTTACGTTATGTATATTCATCCTAAATAGCCAGTCAGCGTTATTTTTGTGTTCTATACGACCAGGGGCTAGTGAAGGAACGTGCAAGCAGCCCATGGTGTTGAGCTTACAGAAGCTGACTCCCGCTATTAAGCACTGTCCAGTTCGAAAGTGTTTCGTCACTTCAGTTAAAACGACGCCCACTGCATATGCACCGCACATATAGAGTTAAATACAATGATAGTACTGTACGCTGACTGCCGTTTATACGTGGAACCATGGAACCGGAAGTTAGCACGCAACTTCAGCGATCGCCCAACAGGAGCCTGCAGATCGTGGCGCGCCCACCTTTGTGACGAAGTCACTTACGAAGCGGGTAGAGCCTGAAAGTAAAAGGTCAAGCAGCGAGTTTCCGGAACCTTTCCACGGTCGGCCTGTGGGAATTTTACGTTGTTCGTCCTATCGCGTACGATAATTTTTTGAATATTGAAATTTCACCTCTGTCTTCCTCCAGTTATATTTAGGAAAAGTCACCTGAAGATGGGTAAAACGAATTTTATTAACGTGCAGCATTCAGGCACACCGGCGTGCGGGACACGCGCCTGGTGTCCACGAATCAGATCTCCAGCTAGGCGAATAGTTCCACTGCCTTGTGGATGGGTCGGGAGAATCAAAGGCTAAAGGAGTTAACCTCTACAGATAATCCGGAGTGAGCCCCTGAGGCGGTTTGCTGGCATACTTGTCACTTTCCGGCAGCCCCGGCATCCTGCCGTGCACGTTCCCAGCTGTCTTGACCCTGTCTTGCCACTGAACCCGGACGCGACAGGACGAGAGAGTGAGACCGACTTTGCGTAAATCCAACTCACGCGCAAGTCACGACATCAACCCACCCACCCCTTCCACGCCCTATGGCGATGGGCGAGCGGCGAAGCAGTAGGTGCGGATACACACTGGGAGCTGTAGTCGCAAACCTGCACACGGCGGCTCAGGATATCAGGTCGCTCTCTACTGGACCCCGAAGCAGAAGTGGAGTTCGGCAGCCCCCCTGAGTGACCAGGAAGCCCTATTTAGGATCACTCTGCTTGCCTTCCAGCTTGAGGACGGGGCTGGTAAAGGTGCTCTAAAATAGCCTGCCTCACTACAACCTGGCCAGCATACTGCGTCTGGCGGGATCCCTTTCATGTGGTCGAAATCAGAAAGGAAAGAAATTGTTGGTACTCCTTCTAGCATCTTGGAATATCTAAACCAAGGCAGAAAGACCAGAGAAAAGACTTCTCTTGTGGCCAGAGACTAGCCCTTTACAAAGTCGACATCGCATGTCTAAGTAAACCCTGCTTTCCAGACAAAGGCCAGCTGGACTGAATGAGGTTGTGAAGAGCGACTTACGTGAGGCCCGCGTGGCTTTGCCATCAAAACCCAACATCTGAAGAAACTAGCCAGCATTCCAGAAGGTCTCAGTGACCCCCTCAATAAAATGCAACTCCCCCTGGGCAGGGGAGTAGCGCCACATTTATCAGTGCCCATACGCTCCTACTCCGCGATGACTAATCCTGAAGAAACCAAGGACAAGTTCTACGCAGGACTAGAGACTCTTACTTCTACTGTACCACAGTCAGACTAGCTCATCGTCCTTGGTGACCTCGATGCCCGTATTGGTACAGACCACCAGTCCTGGGACAGAGTCATCGTAAAAACGGAGGGAAATGCAACAGCAACGGCTTCCTCCTGCTTAGGATCTGTGCCAAACACAACACAATCACAATCTGCCACCAACACTATGTTCCGCCTTATAGCCTCAACAAGAGGTCATAGATGCACCCGTTCTAGGCATTGGCATCTCATTGACTACATCATCGCTAGGGCAAAGGACAGGCCAGACGTGCGGGTTACCAAGGCGGTGTGTCGTTTAGACTGTTGGACGGGTTATCATCCCATCATCTTTCTAAAATGAACCTCCACATACAGCCCAAGAAAAGGCCATAGGGGCAGAGAGTTGCCAAGAAATTTGACTTCCCAAAACTGAAATGCAGAAGAGCTCGCGGCACTTCTTGACATTACACTAGCTCTGACTCCCAGCCCAGTTCTGACATCGAAAAAGAGTGGGAATCCTTCGAAACTACAGTTCACTCAGCCGCCCTCCAGGTCCTTGGCCTAGCAACCAGAACTACCAGGACTGGTTCTGCGAAAATGATGTCCAAGCCCAGACGCTGGTGGAAGAAAAATGTCAGTCCCTGCCCACCAGAGTGACCCTGCTTGAACAGCAACGTAGTCTGCCTGCAGCAGGCACAAAACGGTCCCAACCGATCTTCCAGGAGCAAGGCCGATGAGATCCAAGGCTTTGCTGACTTACACAACACCAAGAGGTTCCACGATGCCCTGAAGTCAATATGGACTACCGTCATTCGGCTTATTACCCCCTGCTTAGTGCAGATGAGAAAACTCTGCTTACTGACAAAAACCAGATCATCGAGAGGTGGGGAGAACATTTCGACAACGTGCTGAATCGGCCGGCGTCCATAAACGACAAAGCCATCGCACGCCTCCCCCAGGTGCCAGTTAGCCCAGACCGTGACATCCCCCCCTTAGTGGAAGAGTAAAGCCTTCAAGCATAATGTCTTCCGGGAAAGCGCCCCAACCCTGACGCCATCCCCACCGAAGTATTCAACTCAGGTGGCCTAGCTCTCCTCGCCCACCACAGTGACCTCTGCCAGTCGATGTTGCAACAGGAACAACTTCCCCAGGATTTCAGAGATGCTTCCATTGTTTACATAGACAAGCGTAAATGGAATCGCCAATTCTATGACAACTACCACGGGATCTCTCTCCTGTCTATCGCCGGCCAGATCCTTGCCCGCGTACTGCTCAACAGTCTCCTGGAGCACCTGGAGCAATTATCCCCGAGAGCCAGTGTGACTTCCGCTTAGGCCGTAGGACCACGGACAAGGTGTTCGCCGCCCGCCAACTCCAGGAGAGAGCATGGAGAAGCAACAAGACCTGTACATCACCTTTGTTGACCTGACCAAAGCCTTCGACAGGGTCAGTAGAGAGGGGCTCTGGAAATCATGGGGAAGTTCGGATGCCCTCACAATTGTTCGCCAATTTCACGACGGCATGATGGCCTGTGTGCTGGACAACGGTGAGGCATCTAACGCTTTGCCTGTGACAAACGGAATCAAGCAGGGCTGTGTTCGTACCCCTACACTGTTCAGCATGATGTGCTCGGCAATGCTGACGGACGCCTTCAGGGACAGCAACCCTAGCGTCCACATCAAGTACATGTTCGATGACAAGCTGTTCAACCTCAAGAGCCTGCAGGCCGTCACGAGGGTAAAGGAGACTGTGATCAGAGAAGCTTGTATTCGCTGACGACGTCCTACACCCTTAACGCCTCCAGTGCGCACGAGTTGCAATTGGAGATGGACAGCTTCTAAGATCTTTCTGCGACAGTTTTGGTCCTACAATCAGTACAAAGAAAACTGAAGTGATGTTTTAGCCTGCCCCTGGCAACCAGCAACACGAACTGTACATCACAGTGAAGGGACGGAAACTCCAGGCCGCTGACAACTTCTTCAACCTGGGCAGCATGATTCTTTCTTGCTCCACCAGCGTCGATGCCGAGGTCAGTATAATCGCATCTCCAAAGCAAGCAGCGCCTTTGGGAGACTCAGAAACTCCGGGAGAGGAGAGGAATCACACTTTCCACGAAGATTAAAGTCTACCATACAGTTGTGCTCACCACTCTCCTGTACGGCTGCGAAACCCGTACCCTCTACCGACGGCATGAACGACAGTTAAAGTTGTTCCATCTTCGCTGCCTCGGCAACCTCCTCCACCGCTGGCAGGACAAGATTCCCGACACGGAGGTCTTAAAACAGGCTGGAATCCCTAGTATAATCTGCACGGCACAGATCTGCTGGGCTGGCCATGCATGCGCCTGATACCAGCATCCCGAAACAGCTCGTCTACGGGAAGCTGTGAAAAGGAAACCGCTCAGCTGGAGGACAGAAGTTTCAAGGACAGTCCGAAAGTCGCCATCAAAGACGTACGTTTAACATCAGCGTTGAATCCTAGGAAGTCCTCGCCACCAACCGCCTGGCGCGGCCTCATCAGCCAGGGTGCACACTGTAACAGTTAATACCTGAGCTCCACCTGCAGGCATACCACGCACACTTTTCAAATTCTTTTAATTCGCTTTTGGTTGGGTGCCGCTCTGCAGGTATGCTGCACGCAGTTCTTCGTGTATTTTAGGTTTTCGGAAGTGACTAATGGGTAAATGTTTGGCAGGATATTTCTCTTTTGGGTCAGATAATTTTCAGTTAATTTGATGTGTTAATAACTCATGAAAACAAATTGCACATTTCTAAAATTTGTGCACGTTCCTATCCAAGAGTTCCGAAGCGCGCTATCAGAAGTCAACTCTCAGGCTATCCACCGCGCTGCGTAACGTGGCCTTGATAGTACACCGTAGTGTGTATACGCATGTTGGATGATCAGGTTCCTGGAAAGCGTGACGCACACGCAAGTACAGTAGGCCAGCGTGTTTGTGTCACAATCTGCACAGCATGCACAATATATGACATGCATGTACAATGTACATATGTATTTACAGCGGAAAGATTGCGAGAAAGCGTTAGTATCACACGTAGGATAAAGGCCAGTTCCTAGAGTAAGAAATTTCACACTTTTCCCTCCATGTTTCATGGTATTGTTTGTGTAAACCATTCATGATAAAACCGAGCGTAAAGGGCGTGTAGTAAAAAGCCATGCTTTTGTTTATGTTTTAAGTTTAGTGGCAATTTTTTTAGCCTAACGTCTGGCCGTTAGGCCAGCCTATATCATGTAGGCCTATGCTATAGCCACTGCCTTCTGTGGCATTGCTTTTAATCACTGAAGTGTGATTGCCGACTCGACTTGGGACAACTCAACTGATGAGACAACTTAACCGTCTTTGCATCATATGAAGAGACAAATCGTCCGTCATAGGCCGCAAAACAAGTCGACTCATCCTCAGGCATGTCAGGTGGGTGTGTGTTGTTGGGTACCGGTCAACTCCGTCCGTACCCAACTCGGTCCCGAGCCAACTTGGCTCCTATGACTGAGAAAATGTGTGTCGGAGATCATTATTATCAACAGACATTAATTATTTCATTGGGTGGTACATAGTCAGATATAGTCCCTTCGCCCATTTACCACTTCGCCCACAAGATGCCCAATGACATTGGCAATGTCTGCAGTGTGGTGCGTGATAAAGAATAGCATCTTCGTTGGACCTCAGCTCAGGGTTGAAGTAAAATTTCTGTTTGCTGTTTGAAAGAATTGGGGAGAAAGGAAAAGACTTCTGTCTTTGCTTTTCACGTACGGTATCAGATTGAAAAAAAATTGTTATCGATTTCCAGTCTTTTTATATGTCCATGAAATATCAGGAACAGAAAAAAGGAGAAAATACTTGTAACTAAGCCATGTTTAGATCTATGGATACATACGCATGGCAGAACCCATTTTCAAAACTACATGTGTTTGTACACATGTACAAGTACATCCAGGTGGTTCTGCGTACATGTATGTGCTACATGTATTTGTAGATACATTTATACCGGTACATGTACCTGTGGATGCCTTTTGCCCTGTTGCAGTGTACGTGATGCGTTCATCCCTAAGCCAGTTTCTCCACACATTTTTATGCAAATTTGTGGGCTAGAATCTGTTTGTGTTGTTCTTTTCAAAGAGAAATGCTTCCCTCAGATTTTTCAAGGAATTTCTTCCTCTCCACTTCCAGAGAAGACATGTATGTACATGTACTACGTTTCTTGTCCAAAATAAACAGAGCGTCTGAAATACGTGTAAATTAAGTGTAAAAATGAAAGGGGCCTCCATGTACACGTACATGTTGGGGGAAATGTGAGAAATTAAGGGGGAAGTTATCTAAACTTTTCAGGCCATATCACATGAGAAATATTGTGTAGGATTACCCAAACAGCTGTTTATATTACACATATATACATGTACATGTATTTTCACCAGCTCCTCATATCAGCTCCCTGTTAATTTGTTTCACTGTACATTTTCTATGTAGTCCACTTACATGTACATGTACATGTATGTACCGGTACTTGTACAATTTTCTTTGCGGGGATGGGAGTAATGTCTAGCAGTCCTTTCGCTTTGTAATTTTTAGAGGTAATTTTTTTGTAACACATTGTGAATTTCAGTCTTGTTTCCATTGCTCATTGTCATGATGTGTTCAGTCAACATGGTGGCATACAAGACTTCCCAGTGGAGGAGAACTCTGTTGCTCATTTGGTGCTGCCTGACTGTTCCACTGATGCCCCGGCCGCATTCAGCTGCTGGTACCGGTATGCTGGTTGCTGAAGGATGGTCTGAGAACACCACCAGCAGAGTTGGTGAGTACAGGAAAGACGCAAGTGATCTGACATACATGTAACTACCAAATACCGGTATATGATGTATATAATTTTTAGCCAGTGATTTTTTAATGGAAATCTGATCCTTCTGAATGCAATGTGACACAACAAAATTGAAATGAAGCCGTTTCTTTCTTTTTTCTGCTAAAGGCTCTTCAGTCAAAATCTAGACTATACATGTAATCCTTTACGGCATGCAGTTTTGTTGCAGTAGTTGAGACAGACTTCACGACTATCAGAAAAGGAAATTCTCATTCCAAGCAAAGAAATCATTGATGCTGTGTTTTGTATTTTCTTCCAAATCCATGGATTGAGACCCGAATTCAGACAAATACTATACAGTGTATGCAAAACAAAAATCACTCTGACTTGACTAACTCATTCCCCAGCCCCCTTCAGTAGAGCAAGTTTGCCAAAAGGATCTGTGAATCTTTAGATTTGAGGTCCTGAGTAGTAGGCCTGCTAAAATTTAAGACCTCTGTCGAAAATTTGAAGCAGCTTTTGTTGATGTACATGTAGTTTTGTTCTGCATGGTTTGGCTTGTTCAGATTTTTTATCCCCAACCTTTGCTGCTAAGAGTATGTTCAGACTCTTCATTTGAAACTTTAATTAATATGGCTTTATCTTTTAACTTTATCTGAAAGTGATATGACAAATCTGGTGTTACATAGAGAGAATTCAGGGAAAAAGAAATACGGTACGGGGTCTCTGTGGTTGACTCACCTTTGCATTTGTTTATGTCATTCTGCTTACTGGTAATGACATCTGAGAACAGGGCACACGTACCGTACATGTATGTGGATATCAATTACATTGTACATGTACATGTAGGAAGAAATTAATTTTGGTTTTTTCCTTTTTGAAAATACTGATTCAATTTGCAGCTCGACATGTACATGTACATATTATTGTTCACAGGTTGAAAACGGTAGCAAGAGAGGTCAGGTGGCACTCTTTACAATAGTAAATGGCACCTCATGCACTTTGTGTGCAGAATGTGCCCATTGAACTCTTTTGTACCACTTCATACTTTGTGTGCAATGGACATGCATTTGTGTTTTTTTCTCCCTTTGTTTCCAGTTCGGATCTTCCCCCCAATTTTTCCCCCCAAACAACTTTTAACTTTGCACTGTCAAAGTAGGGTAGGTCAGGAAACAAGAAGCTCAGGAATAGTACATGTATATGTACTTTTGTTTTTTCCTCGTTGCGTTTGTCCCGTGCGAGAACTTTGAATAACAGTGACTTCATGCCAAACCCAGTCAAAACCAATTCACTGCACAGGCATATGACACCTTGGATTTATAAAGAATTGCAACACATGAACAGAAGACTGGTCATTCCTGTGCCCAGGCTACCACATTTCTTCAGTGCTGTCACTGGAATTGTACAATGTACAACTTGTGTCTTGTAGATCCAATTCCACCGGACCCCGCATCAGGTTTGCACTGCTTCAGCTACGATTTCAGTCAGGTTACGTGTACGTGGATGAGAGGAGGCCAGAATGACAGCGTGACTTCCACCGACATCCTCATGTACAGAGAAACAAATAGGTAACTTTGCAAATTTTTTGACCTGTTGAAGCAGAAGGGTTCATCTAAATACAAAAAACTTGTTTACAACACGATACATGTACATGTACATATATGTATCACGATATATGGGTTGTGACACAATACATATTGCGATACGCAAAATGTGACATGCAACATTAACAAAATGAAAACCAACACAGCTGAATTGAAAAATGTCCTTGCTGTATATTTCCCACATACATTTGCATGTACCTGTACTCGAGCTAAGTAGACTCAAAGATGCGCATGGAGATTTTCATTGAGTTTGTTATTATATGTCCAGAGCTAATAGCTCCGTGGTACATGTATGTGAAACAGAAGTTTCAGCATTAAAGTGAGTCACATACATGTAAGCACAGACCTGAGTATATTGTGATTTCAAGATCAGTGTACATGTACCCGGTAACAATGAGATGTGCTGCCTAAAATGACACCACAGTTTTGCTTACGTGTGTTAAAAATCGGATTCGCATGAAAACCAACAAGCCATCAGAGTAGCCCTTTAAAATAGCAACACATGTGAAAATGAGTTGTATTGGGACTCACATGTGTGTTTCAAGGCTTGCACATGTACATGTACATGTATTTAAAAATACCGGTAACGGCATTGCGTGTACGAGTACCTTACAAGTATCCTTTTAATTTTGGATAGTTTTGATGGCTCAAATAACTTCCTAGCACAGTGTGCCTCAGTGTTATTAAATATGTTAAAGTACCGGTACAGAAAATGAATAAGGATAACTATTCAACACAGGATTTAAGGGCAGGCCAGGGTAGAGGCTTTGACACTTGGACAGAGTGGGACATCTTCTTTCCGGATGCTTTTGTGGAATTATGGTTCATGGCGACTCTGAACAGGGAGTTGTGGGGAAGAACTTGCCACAGGAAATCAAACCTTGGTGATCTGCCAGTTCCAAATAAAACAGCAGGGCAGCATAGCCAGCCTGTGGTCCAGAGTTTACACAGGTGCATGCACATGTATTCACCGGTCTTTTTGCAGAAGACCTCCTGAATTATCCGAAATCGGCCACACTGCTTCAAGCCAAGATTTGTTTTTTACATGTACCTGTATGTACAATGTACATGTAACTTTCACTGGTCATCAAGGCTCATGCAGATTAATAGTGGCTGGATCTGCACTGTACATACATACATGTACATGTGTCTAGTTCTCAAAGTTTTGTGAAATCCTCCCAAATCTTCTGGTGAATTTTTAAAGGTCTTAGAGGAGATATTAAAGGGTTAATTCATGTTGTGTTCCACACATTGCGGAACACAAGAAGAACAACACACTACTAGTTCTTGTCAATAAAACAGTCAGAAAGGACTCCCATGGTACTTTGTATATTTTGGTTCCTTTTTTGTTCTTTTAGAACTAAATATATACCTCATATTGGTCTTCAATTTATCTCAGTTATTGTTGTTAATGTGTTGTTGACACCTAGCATAATTTTTGGAAAATGAACCACCCAGTGTACAAATGTATAAGACACAGTATGCAAAATTGGCAAATTAAGGTTTAAAATCATCATACATGTACAAGCTTACATGTATGCGTATACATGTAAGTCACGCCACAGTGCTGATGATCCAGCCATGAAGCAACAGTACAGTGCGTCAGTGGTTATGTACAGTCCTAATAAATGTAAGAAAAGTATGAACGAATGTCGCCCCCAAAAAGTCATTTTATATTGTCAAATTTAATATTTATTGTGGGCTGGATGATTTTCCTGTGTGCGTGGGCCGTGCGTCAGCTCTTGCCTGTTTTTCCCCAAGCGGCCAGTAAAAATTATGCGGTCAGGGAAATGCATGAACAATAAAATCTTGTCAACTCCAAGTCAAGTAAATCTAAAGATTGTTTTCATCTTGTAGACCGAATATTTCTTGCCAAAAGAATAGGCTTCTTTGTAAAGGAAAAAACCTCTGTAACTGTCCACAACATGACATCTGGTTATCTCAAAGTTTTTGTGACGCCAATCAAAAAACACTGCCAAATTGCTTCAAAAATGAAAAATCTGCCACGAAACCTTGGTTTGAGTCATCACATTGGAACTGCTCGTGTTTCATGCATGCATGTTGCATGCGGCACATGCACTGCACACACCACTGCGACCACGACAAACCCAGTTTTCAGGCTGGCCTGAATGCTGCCGCAGACCCTTTTGTGGACAGTCCAATCACTGACACTTTCCAAGAACCACGTGACCACAGGAAGTGTTGTCAGCAGAAAGCCCAAGTGAAAAACCCCAAAATTCTGTGGCATGTCAAGCTGAACACGATCGGCGAAAAGACGGAAGATGTGCCACACAAAGGCACACCACTGAAGCGATTGGTTTTCTTTTAATGGTAGAAAGAATTCTTTAGACAACAACAATAAAAAAAATCTTTGTAAAATTATTATTTGTCTGCCAAAAAAGTACACCATGAGAATGAATAAAAAGTGGGGAAATAATCACCAAAAATGTTGCCACAGTAGAGCATGTCAAGTTTAGGATAACGTACACATTTCATGTATGTGTTTCATGACTCCGTGACTCGGGGAATTTTGTTAATAACTCAAAATCCGGACAACTCAAATTTTTGTTTATTTTCCAAGATTCAAGTTAGTAGATGTAAATGGCAATCAATGAAAACTTGAGTACCACCAGCACGTGGTACGCATTGCCCGGCCACGGTTTTTGTGACTGATTTTATCCTTCAAAGTTTGCCGTGCCGTCTGCAGGCCTTGCTCAAACTTTTTTTCCTTGCTAGTCCACTGGGCTAGTTCAATGGATATTTTACTAGCCCGTTTTAGAGTTTTACTAGCTTGTTTATAAAAAAAATGTTTATGTTATCAGCTTACCAATGCAGAATTTGTCATTTCGGAAAATAAAAGGCTCATGGTATAAATAAATAAATAAAGAGGCATGTATGTCAGTAAAAGTCACTGGAGTCACTGGTCACGGAGCCAGGATCAAAATCATCTCTTTGCTCCATTTTTCCTATCGTTTGGGTTGCTAACATTTGGCAAAAAATGCTACTACTTTTTGCTTACTTTCCGACCTTCGAACATGCGCGGTGAACGAGAGAAAACTTTTTTCAATCAGAAGAGGGTGCTGTTTGGCTTTGTGTTTACTTTGTACCAAATGCTTTCAAGGACTCCTGCAATGCCCAGTAAAGCTAGCTGTTGTCGGAAAAATTGATAAGGGCCCCCCCAAAATACTTCTGGTTTCCGTTTACCCACCGACCCTTACTTTTTTGCACGACCCTAACATTTTTATCAGCAAGTTAGAAAACCAATTTACAAAATTAAACAAAATAGAAATTAATGCTGATGTCTTTTCTGTCTTTACAAAATATCTTTCAACAACCCTCTCTCATGTTAAAACGCTTGTTTTTATATATTTTCCTACTTCATTTGCAATTTTTGAAAAGAAACTTCTGTCATTTTCACGAGTTCCACTCATGTTTTGCTGTCGCAGTAGTGAAATTTTGTGTGCAAAGCTCAATGCATGAAAGTAAAGCTGTGCTGGTTCCTACCACGCTGTGGCCATGCAAAAGAACACGAGATCGAAATGTGCTAACCAGTCTTTACGTCCCAGTCAGGAGTCGATCAAAACTACATCAGTGTCGCATGTAGCCATACAGCTGCAGGTCGAAAAAACATCGATGTTGCAAGAGGATTTCTTCAAGTTAATTCACAGAACTTGGTTTCTTGGTTATGTATTTCTTTTCTGTGTTTATGAGTTCCTGCCACATGGTTTATCGCCTGTCTGGATGCATCATGTATGCTTACCACGCGATACACCGACATTGCTGGCTAGTTTGCCATCGTGATTACCTGACTAACTGTGTGTGATTGTCCATAATTCTTGTGATCTGTCAACTGCAGAAATTTTACTTATATCAAGACATGTTTTATAATTGTTTGAGACAATTTTTGAAAGCTTTCATCCCCATTCAGGCTATTACATCAGCACAAAAAATTGACCAAACAATATTCTGACCTACCGCAGGGATCTGCCGCTGCCGGTCGGCGCCGGTCGGGCCCGACCGGCACGCAGAATTGCCGACCGCCACAATCTGCCAAATCAACTTTTCCGACCGGCACATATTCCCGACAAGAACCCAAATAAAATAGCATCTTGGTCGAGGGATCGATCGTGAAGATATGAAGATCGTGAAGAAACCGTAAAATTTCACTTTGCACTGCCATGCATATCGTCTGCGCACCAACGTACGTGCATATGCAACATATCTGGACCAAATATTAACGTGAACCAATAGGAGGCTTTGTTACGCGCAATGCACGTGTACATAGTGCATAACGAATCTTTCCATTGGTTGGAAGGCCACACATAGGCTTGCATATGCAACGCTCTCATCTCAGTGTGCGAAGATCGGAAAACCCCCTCTCCATGATGTACAGCGTTGTTTGTCCAGTTCCGCATTTTACCCAGTTCCACAACTTGAAAAGAAAATTTGGCTTAACTTTCAGAAAGACAAAATAGCAAATGACCCCATTCACACTTCGTTAAATTAAACACTTAAAAATCTGGCAGAAAAACAATTTCACATGTACTTGCAAAACTGACAATCGACTGTGACTGTTTTTCGCCGCGCCGACCACGGTTAGCAACATTCGGTGCATGTATTTTCTGCTCGATGTTGCATAAAACGATCACTGCGATCGTTTTTTAAACCAACGATCGCATCGCATTCGTTAATTGTTGTTTATCCCACGGTGAAAATATTAACTCCGCAATTTTTTTATTCAAAAGTAACAGCATGATTTTGCCTTTTCCGTAAACGAGTTCCGTATGGCAAGATACACGCGCTCAGTATGCACGTGACACATGGCCAAATGTGTCTGAAAAGCAAATGGCCAATCTACATTATGTTCATGTAGACTTTAAAATGACTGTTCAGAAAACCCCTGCACACATTTATGAATGTCGTTATCCCATATGCATACTGTACGAACTTTTGTACAAAGAAAATAAGGAAAATAGTCTGCCAAGATTTTGCATGTTTCGCCTTATTTTCAACACACAAAAAAAAATGAAAAATGATTTGAATAGCAATGAAAAATTATGGGCATCATAGAGATAGAAATTAATTCAATATTTAAGGGATTTACAGAATAAAATCAATATTTATTTCTACTCTTTTTTTTTCTAATTCAATTGCCCGTCTAAAATTATCACCTCATCCTAGTTACAAATTTTCAATTTTTTAAAGTAAATTTCAGACATGAGATCCCTAATTCTAGGCTGTGTATACACAGCTGAAAACACCCAGAAAGTGCTGTTTCCGGCCATCTGGGGGCTTTTAGATTCCAAAAATTTTCTGCTACACTCCGTGCCAACCGATGGTGGCGCTCCGCTTAGATAGTCCTGCCGGCACTAAAACCATCCTGGCCAGAACCCTGCTACCGATACTATTTTTGAGAGGCATGTACATGTAGTCAGAAGCAGAAGTGGCCTAAACAGTAGACGAGAATAGTGTGCACATGTGGTATAGCACTGTACCATGTGCTATGCTACTCCAGCACTACAACCCACCAGTCTACTCTGTTCATGGCATTCACAGTCGCTTATCGCCCTGTCATGCGAGAATCACGTTTCAAAAACTCAAGTAAAAACACATCCACAACAACTCGGTTTTTGCGATCTTGTATTTATTATCGCAACAAGCATTATATATTTTGATCTAAGTTTTAACAGGTAGGCTTATTCTGAATTTTTCACCAGTCCACCGGGCAACCAAGGAACCAAGTTTAGGTAGCCCGGAGCATTTTTCGCTAGAAGTTTTATGCCGGGCTGGTACTATTTCAAGGCCTGCGTCTGGTGTATTAGCTGTAGAGACTTTTTCAGCATGAGAATCAACATACATGCAAAAGCCGTGGCTTATATTCCAAAGCTTACGATACATTCATTGTACCTAGGGACATCCTTACATGCCCTAGGTTTCTAGATGGCACTCGCTCAAAACAACAAAAGATAGAATGTTGTTTTTCAAATCACCATCACATTGTCTTTGATATCATTATACCAGCAGTGGAGAAGTTTGGAAGGAATGCTGTTCCCCTGATTGCCATGTATGCGGTGCCACCAGCTGTAAATGCAAGTGTAAGCCATGCTATCGTTGTGACTACCGCGTCAGAACAACCAATGAGTGGAACATGGTGGCAGATTCTACAAAAAAATGCTTCAACACCCTTACAGACAGTAAGTAGAGTCCATGTCAGCTCATTTTGAACTTGTTTTGTTTGTTTCTTGGATGCATTACTGGGTAAACAAATTCAGCATCCCTTCATTTTTATGCCTTGCTGGCATAGCTGAAGAAGCATGTGGCGTTTGCCTTGTCCTTCCATGTGTGAGTATGATCTGATGAACTGGTGCTTTGTGGAGGCCCAAGAGAGTAGGATAAAAGGTCTCCACAAGAAATTTGCTGTTTGTTTCTGTCCCTTTGTACATGTACATGTGTTGAGATGGGAGCATTGAGAGGAGCAACTGCTTGCATATTCTGAGTTGTAGTGATACCAAACCACTTGGCACAACACAAAACATCAGACTGAAATCAAATCACATTCATCGTGATGTGAGTCATGATATAGTAATACAGTCCTATTGATTCATTTATAAAGTGCAAATTCTTCACGTAACCTGAACAAATGAACAAATGGGAAGCATGGCTAATTTTGGGGAGCCTTGGCAAAAGCAGGGCACCTGCCAATATGGCGTCCAATTAGTCTACATGTAGCTTTTAACAGGTTGTTGTCAGCTGTTTTGGGGTAGGGATTTTTTTTTTATGCTTACTTCTTTGGCCATAAATTTACAAAACAGTATTTTCTGCTTGTCAGCTTCATGAAGTTGGGTGTTGTTCAATGGATCCAAAATCGTGCATCTTTCCTGTTGTTTCTTAGGCAAGTTGCATCCCCCAAGCCAGCTAAGCGTTTCCAACCATTCCGACTCCAGGCTCCTCCTGTCTTGGCGTCCTCCAGATGAGCTCTCCGACCCAGGGGTCATTACCTACATCGTAGAGTACAGGTGGGAAGGTACCCCAGCCAATGAAAGCTGGTATAAGAAGCAGGTACGGGTAAATTGCATTGCATTTGTGTGGTGAATTGAGCTGGAAACTCCCACCGTGGCAAGTTGTAGTGAATCTTGGACTTTCGCCCTGCTAGACGTGTATCATAACACTGTATACTCGATGTTTGCACCTGAAGGTTTGTGGAAAAAACCACAAGTGTACCCGGGTGAGACTCGAATCCACGACCTCCTGCTTACTAGTGCAGATGTCTTAACTACTCGACCACCGAGCTTGCCGGTGTCGGCTTGCTGGTTCGACTCAGACGTAGCAGCGGTTAACGAGAACAACTATTTCTAAGAATGGATATACACCAAGGAGATGTTAATCAATCTTGGACTTTTGCCCTGCTCGATGTGTACCATAGACATCTGCACTAGCAGGAGGTTGTGGGTTCGAGTCCCACCCAAGTACGCTTGTGGTTTTTTCACAAGCCTATGGGAGCAAACACTGAGTATACAATGTTATGATGCATGTTGGGCAGGGCAAAAGTCCAAGATTGATTAACATCTCCCCGGCGCAAATCCATCCTTGGAAATACAAGTTGTCATCTCCCATCACCTGCCCATTGCCTTATTTTATATTTAAACAAAATTTGCCCGTCAGTACAAACCCAACTGGCATGCCCGTCTCCCAAAATGTCTTGACAGCATACTGTGAATGGTTTGTTAACCTCAATTCTGTGTATTAACAAGACCGAGAAAGGAACAGTGAAGTACACTCTCGTGGGTTTGGGTCATCCATACGGCTTGTACAAAGTCAGAGTGAAGGCGCAACGTCCAACCATTGAAAGCAACTATTCAGAAGTGGCCGAAGGGCGTACCACTGAAGGAGGTAAGACCACCATTCACTCGCAGTGCTTTGTGATACTGTGGAAGGGGGAACCAGGACAGGGGATGGTCTGTCATCCACGTCTGACATTTTAGGAACCACGTCTGATTAATGCCATTTGCAGCAGAAATGTGTTGATTTGCTTCAGCTGACTTGTCAGACCAGACTGGGTCCTGCACTGAGTGGAGTTGATTGTCTTTAGAACCTTAGCTGGCCACCCACTACGTGGAAGTCAACCCGAATCTTTATTACATTATCTTTTTTCAAATGTTCACAGTTTGAGAGAAACACGTATAGCAAGTACATGGAACTGTACACCAAAAGAAGTGAGGAGCGACTCTAACCTACATGTACATGTAATCATAGGGACACCTGTACAGGCCATTCCATGACATTTGTTTCCGTCCAAATTAGGCACTCGCAATTACATGTACATGTACATTGCAAGTAATTTAAAGTAATAGTGCCCAGTCGGGCACTTTGCTGAAAATATGTGACTCTTTAGAATGCCTTCAGTTGTAATCCCTGAAAAGTTCCTTTTTGTATTTTGCACAGAGGTACATGCATGTAATGAAATTTGTGGGCTGGTGTAATTAGGTCACTTTTGTACATCAGTGTCCCCCTCGGGCCTGTGGGTGACCACTGACCAGAGGTCAGTCAAATGAGCGGAAATGGGAACTTCTTATCAAAGTCCCTCTGGGTGTTTGGATGTGCAGTCATGACCTCATTGACATACCATTTGTATATACTGTGTCATATCCTCAGTAGTGTTAGCTTTTCAGAATGTTCCTACAAACTTAAGAAGGAGCGAGGGGAAAAAAATACACATGTATGAGTAGCAGGTACATGTACATGATCTTCTTTGCCAACTTGGGTTTTTTGGGGTTTGTTATGATTTTTTTGCTTGTACTTTTCATATTTTTAAAATTAACATTCTTGGTTTTCTTCAAAGTCCCTCGAGATCTGCCAAAAAATTTCAGATGCGTCGACAAACCGAATCCTAACAGCAACAGGAGGCAAGTGCAGCTCTCTTGGAAGGTGGGTCATTGGAAATCTTGCCAAAAAAAGAAGATACCCCAGCCTTGGATGGAAGTGAAACATTTCCAACTGAATCGAAAACTGTTCAATTACTTTTTTGTTTTTGTTTTGGCTGTGTTTGTGGCGTGTTTTATTTTTTGATAATATCTTAGCAAATTTAAATCTTTGATACCAAATGGTTGATACCATTGGAGCAATAGCGTAACATTTTCCCATTTGGCACAGTACGTGTTGTACTTGTGGTTTGGGCCAATGAATGCCTTCATTTTTTAGCTTATATCAAGTAATGTAATTTCCGAATGGCTAAAATTTTCTTGTGTTTTTCTTGCTTTGGTACAAAAATGCCTGTATTTGTAACCTACTCTGTAAAAATGAGTCACAAGTCTCTGTGGCTCTCTTTGATTTTTACTTGGTCCTATGAGGAATTTGAGCTCTTTGTTTTGATGTGTCACTCAGTTTGGTACACAATGTTACATAAAAATGGACTTACGTACAGTAGATACTAAAATGTTGAAGATTCCTATTGCTTTAAACACTGCGCAAGATTCTTTCAAAGGCCTTTATCTCCAAAGTGGCTTTAGTGACATGACTCTTTTTCACAGAGAGGGTCACAGTTAATTATTGAGGTGGGTTTTCCATTTGGGTGTGTTTTGGGAGTGGGGGAGGGTGTTTGTGGTCAATCGCATTTCTTTATATTGGCCCTGCAAATGAAATACATGTAACAGCGGACATGCTATGATTTTGATACCACAGCCCCTGTCAAATGAGTTCAAACTAAATGGGGAGTTGCTCGGATACCTCATCTCATACACCAGCAGGGATGGAGGCAAGCCGACGACACTGAGTGTAGGCGTGAATGTCACCAACTACACAGTCTATGGTGAGCTGATGTGGGATACTAGACTTAACCCTTACCTTCCCCAACCAGCAAAACTCCAACACTGGGGTCTGTTAGAATCAGGATGATTACTTCACTCGTAAACTGACTGTGATTTGCGTGGGATTAGGCATACCGCAAATAAAGCAGAGTCTAGCTGTTTATGTGCACAGTTTACTATTCGGTGTTGGAATTTCAAAGGATGAGGAAGGTTGCTAGTAAGTTGCTCTAGGAAGTTAGGGCTAATGTGCCTTCTGCTTAAAGCTTACAGTCCTACCTGTGGCAGATCCAAAGGATAGAGACAAGCCTCATATTCCAAAGTGCTTCAGTGTTTGCCTTTAGAAAGCATTCTAGGCTCTGTTCACACTGCAGTGGTAGGCATCCTCACATTTGGAGGAATGCCAAGGGGATGTTTTCTATTGGTCTTTCCAGTGGGGCACTACACTGTGAAAGGGGGTTGTTTAGTAAACTGCCTGGCCACAGAGTTAGGTTTTTGTTTTTCTTTTTGAGTCTTTGCTGATCAGATGATTCATCTTCCCTTGCACGGTGTGCATTGCTTTTTTGTTACTGGAAACAGTTACTCATACATTGAAAAACAGTGCAACCGAGAATTGCAGTTACAGGCAGTATTGCATCATGAAATGAAATACGATGCATTTTTCAGTTGTGGTTGATAAATGACACTGATTGAATGTGGGAATTTAGCCCTTCTAACCGCGCCCTTGCCTGCTGATGCAGTGCAAGAGGAAACTCGGTGTTTACCCTGTTACCTTTATACAGTAACTACAGGTAAGTGAACCTTCCAGGGCTCGCGAAATTTTTAAAAATGTAGTTGCCCTTCGGGCACAGGAGTCTACGTGCGTAACAGATTTGTACGTGATGTAATGGGTTCGCCAACTTTGTGGCGTGGAGGGATTTGTGGTCGATGGCTCGCTGGGCACCAAAGTCAAGTCAAAATTTATGCAGGCTACCATGTTGATGCACTGATATTCTAATATATAAACAAATCCCCTTTAAAATTAGATTTTCTTTACTAGAAAATATGGTTGTTACAATGGTTTTGGCAGAGAAATGGGTTTACGCTTGACTACGCTTTATGTGTAAAGAAAATTTTGAAGTGATCCAGAACTGGCTAAACCGATCCAGAACTAGGAAAAGTGTCGTCGTCATGTTTGTCGATCTTGTAAGACAAATTCAAAGCTCAAAATTTGAAAATGTACATGTACAAGGTAGACCTCTGCTCCCATTTCATTGGAATTTGATGATAATTGAGCTGTAATATGACTGAATATAGTTTTAGCGATCCGGAACAAGGAAAAAGACTGAATGCAGACACCTTTGGTTCATGCCAATGATTTGACCGTACGTACCATGGTGCACCTACCCAAACATGTACAGTCATTCAACATCAAGGTTAGGATGTCGCTCTGTTTTTTGCAGTCTTTTTTTGCGATCTTTTTTCAGTGCACGGTGCTGAAATGTCCAAAACCCCGGGCAAAAAAATGTGTTGCCGAAAACAGGTGCTTGCCCACCAGGCTGGCAGCCTGGAACATTTGGTCGCCCAACAAAATAGTTTGGTTCTCCTGGGACGTCGGACTACCGATTCTGCGAGCCCTGCCTTCATTACACAATGTGGGCATTGCATGCAGCACATAGTTTAATGCTGTGAAACCAGGGGGCCCAATTAAGTCTGCTGTTGGTGCCACGCTTTTGTGTGTCATTGGTTCTACTCCATTCTAGGCACTACTACCAATTCCACAGTGCTGGTAAGCGCTGCAGCCAGGTGTTTCATGTTGATGCATGGCTGCCGCACAATGGGTACTAGATTGTTTTCAGCTCTTCCAACCGGTACATGAATATTGAAACTTAAAGAGAGAAGCAAACTGTGGTATCTGTTCTGGCCCTAGAGTGTTTGAAGGTCCCCGATTTCTTTCATGGGCCTCAAGCATTAGATGGGGTAATCCAGCCATGAGCAAAACCAATCCATCAGCTACAACTAGAAGTCATTTGTCACTGAGGTGGTGCCACGCTCATCAACCCATTGTGTTTGTTTGGTAACTTGAAGGTGGGCATGCGTTTGAGCAAGCTGGAAATGTGGCAGTTGTTAAAGTGGCGCAGAGTCCTTTTTTTTCAATCTCCTTTACAAGTGACTACACCATGTATTTGCATGCATCACTGACCAGTAGCATTCATTAGTGTTGTAGTCAAGTACTTTACGAGCATCAAGTATTTTTAGCCAATTATTGAACTGATTAGGACTAGGGAGTAATGCTGGAGTACATGAGCCTTTGTTGGTACATGCACAGGGGTAAGACTTCAGACACTCCGGTTTTGTAAAAGTGAAGTTTTAAAGAGAAAAATACTTGAACAGTACTCAGCCAAGTACTTATCAAGTTCATTTGTCATAAAAACTTAATTTTTTTGAAATAGTGATGTTCTGAAGTCATCATCTTATTTTGTAATCTTACTTTTGTGCATCTACCAGTACCATCTGATGTCCATGGACTCCAGCTTTATTCCCACCCAGCCAGCTCAATATTTGGCAGAGAGCTTGGTACTCGACGAGTACTCGGGTACAACACTGGCACTCACAGACTGATAATACATTACTCAGTGCTGGTTGCATCGTTTCATTGGTTTCAATGCTGAGTTGTTTCAGTTGCTGTGTCCCACCACCCTTACAGAGCAGAGATGTTGGTGTTTAATTGTGACAGGGGAATTAGTCTACAGGCTGCATGTCTCATAAAAAAAATCATATTTGTCCACAGACCTGCAAAAAGACCAGTACTACTACTTCCACGTACAGGCACGCAACTCCATGGGAACATCTGTAAAGAAGTCATCGTGCAGTAGAATCAACGCCGTAACGCGTGAGTTAAAACTTGAGGGAGGAGACAGATAATCTTTCCATAACACATAAGGGCAGACAGGACAGAGTCCAGTTAAAAGCCTCTAACCACTTCTTACTGAATAGGTCTGAGGCGATCAAGGACCAGTAGTCAACTACTGGTTTTTTTTGTGATGTACCTAGCATGTGTGCAGTGAAGTTGAAGTGCGTGTGACTTCAGTCAACCATCATTTAGACTTTTAAGGAGAAGTAGTGGAAGTAGGATGGGCAAAAGACCAGTGACATACTTGCTAGTACATTTCCTGCCTTTACATCTTTTTTTTTTCATATACTTGTGCTATTAAAACCAGCTGTTACAGCCAGCGATGTGACCGACCTTGGTAGGTTGCTCATTCATAGTGGACTAGACTAGTCCAGCTGTCTTCAAATAGCATGCACCTGATCAGAGTTGGTGGAGTTACGGTTAACTCTGGTCCTTGATCGGACTTGCCCATGCAAGGATATGCCGTCACCACGCAGTGTTACAGCTGCCGAGCTCTACCTGAGCTCAATCCTGCAAAGACTTCTGGAACATCCCGGTGGATGTCAAAAGATGTGGAACGGCCGGGGCTAATTCGTCCATTGGCTGTCACATGGCTGATCCGTCTTTTTTTCCCTCCCTTTTTAGCTGAGCCAATTTCTGTTGGACTTGTAGTTGGTGTGTGTTCTGCCTTCCTCATGGCCGTTGTGCTTGTGGTGATCATCTTCTGTCGTATCAAGAAGTCGATTCGCAAATTTCCAGCTATCAGGCCCCCATCACTGCTTCGGGTGAGCACACATTTGTCTTACACAGTTTAATTAAGCAGTCATCAAACTAAAGATGAGCTTGATAGGTGTGTACGACTGAGCACTAGCACTCTTGTGCAAGTCCGACTTCGGCCCCTCAATCTTACCTATACTAGATTCATTAGTGTGCCGATGTCTGCTCAGTAACAGTAAAGTGCCCATATTTTTGTTCAGACCTTCATGATTTGTTGCATACATTATACCAGGGGCTGGTTGCCACCCACTCCAAGAAATGCCAAGTGCCAATAGTGCCAGTTGTTTGATAAGCAACTGGGTTTCATTTGTGTGAAAACATTGATTGCATTTTTTTCCAAACAATGGAAAGCGACAGATGGTGGAATTTCCCATGTGAGTTTTGGCTCCTTGCAGACTGTTGCTGTGTCCCCTTTTTAGGTATATATTTTAAAGAAAAGAGACTTCCAAAAGAAAATGTCAAAAGTATTTGTCCAATTATTGCTTCACAGGCAGAGAATGATTACTTATCAGAAAACAGAAACCATATCATGGTCAGGGAACCGGAAGAGTTTGATGACCTCATCCCCTGTCAGCTGTTTGTCGATCTTGGACCAAAGGAGAAGGACATGGTTGACATCGACATCATAACCGATGGCTTTGACATTGGTGACAAGCCACGGGGCACTGTTGACTTGCAAAATGACGTCACCAACTTTGACGACCACCCATTGCTGAGCTTCAAGGGTGACCCAATGCTCAGTGATGCACCCCTGGCTTCAGAGCCTCTCCTGCCCAGCCCCAGGCGAGAGGAGGACCCATCGTCCGGGGAGGAGTATAATGGGGCTGGGCCAAGCAGCCCAGTCAGTGTGGGGAGCGGGGGAAGCTACCTGCACATCCGGGATGATGATGAACTGACCTACTCCTGCATGACCAAAGACGGTCTGTCCCCAGTTCAAAAGGAGGACATCGAAGGTCAGAGGGTCAGGGGTGAAAGTTCACAAGCATCAGCCCCAAGACCCCAAGTGGATGGACTGCCCCTACTGCTTTGGAGGCAAGAAAGCTCAAACCCCGACGATGATTATCCAGGGGATGGAGATGCCATTGATTCATATTTGCAGATGTCGAGATCTGTACCTCCTTGTACAGGACCGAGACCTGTGAGGGAAGATCCTGGAAGAGACAGAGCCTCCTCCCAGGGAGCAGAGCTCTCAAAGGCACCTTCAAAAGGTGCCAAGGGCAAGGAACGGGGAGACTCGGCAGGGGCCAGTTGTGTCAACGATGGCACCGTATTGGACTATGTCCAGCAAGGGTTCGTTCCTGGGGCAGCAGCTTCTAGTGACAGAATGTACAGCCCTTCTGAGAGTCCTGCCGATGCCTACAGTCAGATGGGACTGCATGGAGGGGCCAGAGCCACTGCCGCACTGTGCGACAGCACGGGAAGCAGTAGTCAGGACTCAGCTGGCCCCTCTCAGAGTCAGGCCAGACAGGAGACAGGAGGGGCTGAGGCAACAAGAGGACAAGGGAGCAGGTCAGAGGAGGATGTAAATGGGGCAGGAATTGATTCTTATGTCCACAGTGCCTTTGATCGGCCACATGTGAGGGCATCACAGGAACCTTCGCAATGTACTGTGGACTCATCAAATTCCCCACGAGACAGAGCCTCATTGGTGTCCCTTGGAGCCACAGCACCTTGTGCACCGCCAGTCTCTGAAACCACACCTACCAACAAGCCCCCAGGAGCCCCAAATATTGCCAGGACTCAAAGTGCAGATGCCCTCTCTGACGACAGTGAAGAAGGGGCACTGAACTATGTGAGGGTCGGTTTAGACTCTGACGGTATTGATGTGGAAAGCATGAATGGAGTTGAGCCGGCCAATGTGAATGGATATGTCGTCCAGGGAATGTTACCCAACATGTCAGTTCCTCCGATGGCTCGAAACGTTGCAGGTGAGGCAATGCACAGTGCTGCACCTTCTGGCTATGTCGATCAAGCACACCTATCGAATCTCTCCCCACCACCCTCTGCGCAGCCTGCTACACACAGCGACCACATCCACATGAACGGAACAGTGGGCGGCAGCAGTGGTGGTGGCTACATAACAGCGGCACAAATGAGCAACATTGCGCCACTGGATCCTGAAGTGGCCTTTGCAGAGGAAAGCCCCTCGAACAACAACAACAACAACCGTGGACAGGAGAATGTTGTAGCTGAACCCTTAGTGCTACAGAATGAATCTAGGCTTGAAACTGACAACCTGGCGAATGTGACACAGCAAGAAGCCACAGGGTTGCTTTCTGGGAATCTGGGCGTTGTCCCCAGCACCGCCATCACCGATGATGGGGTAGTGCCCAATGGGCCAGTTGGTCCTGGTAGTTACGTGACCACTGACCAACTTACCAATCTTCCCCTCCGAAGTCCACAACCAAACTGCCATGCGAACAGAGATGCTGGAAAATAGTATACATGTACAAGTATTGACAGCTTTATTTCATCTTGGGAGAAACAGAACACTCCATGGGTCACCGTTTTACGCCCCATGAGGTAAAGAAGTCAGTATTTGTTTTATAACGCCTCATATACAGGTGCTGCTTGATCTTAGCAATGACTAATTAATTTAGCCTTCACATAATTAAATGAAATACCGTTTGAATATTTGTTTAATATTCACCAGCAATTTTCCAAACTATCTCTGCACAGAATGTTTGAAACTAGCTCTTTATTATCAGACTTGGAAAGATGCACAACATGCTCATCTGTATGTAATACACAAAAGCTTTTGCTGTTCGTAGAGTATTTTGGTTATTACAAGTATGGTTCTTTTGGCCATGCACAACAATATAGTGAATACCATGTGACTAGTTCTTAGCCAATAAAGATGCAGTCTGTGAGTGAGATGTTATAACAAGGACCAAGTGTGGTATCACGATTAAGGCACTAGAGTACCTGGCCATCTTATCGTAAATGATTGTAAATATGTATCCAGAGAAACTGAATGACAGTGCAAGAATTTTGAGGGAGTTTTAGACTCGTTTGTTGGACCAATTCCTGTTTTTATCATGTAATCAGATAGGATAAAATCTTTTGAACCAGAAATGTGATGTTACAGTACAGACAATTTTAAGAACCAGGGCATCATTTTGCTTGAGTAGTACCATCCCAGTAGCAAGTAGTGCTGAGGATGAACATTGTTACAAACTTGACATTTTATTGGCATTCAAAACTGTTTAAATTATATTCTCATGTCCGATGTACATATTTGTATAAAATTATTGGCATTTCATTTTTGGCTTCTGTTATTCTCAAGGGCGGATGTGGGGTCAATGGGGTCATGGTACTCCCACATTAAAGAAGCAAACAATTGTTTTTTTGAAGTGAAAGGCAATTTTGTGATTTCCTGTCCCCTCCTTCAGAAGCATATACAAAGCACCAAATGTAGCCTCAACCTGTAGAAAGGCCATGAAAGGTTGCAGAAAAAATGAGAATTTTGGGGCTCTTATCCCCAATAAAATTCCCCCCCCCCAAAAAAAAAAATGGTTTGGATCCACTTGGCTCTTCTACCTGTTTTGTAATGTTCGGTCAGACTCTATGTACATGTATTTTGTATCCCTCAGTACGGAAAAAGCAATTGCCACACAAACTGTATCTTTAATGCTGTGTATATGTGATTGTAATGATAGATATGACGAGAATCCCAGCCTTCAACATTACTTTTGAGCTTTGGATGTATAAAGTTGGCTTCATATGTGTTTATTGAAGACATTAACGAAATGCTCGCTCTCATTGGGGTTTTTTAATTAAGGAGTTCTTAATTTGTGTGCACAACGTGTTTCCAACTTCGACGACCTGTCCCCCACTTTTTCCCTATATCCTGGTCAAACGAATCTCTATCTATCCTACTTCGGACAATAGAATTTTGCCTCTAGTACATGAAGACTTTGAAATGTTTCTCTGATTGCAAAACGTCTTCCTGGTGGTTAAGTAATTACCATAACGTGTCTCACAGTTGTACATTTATTAATATACATGTATTTAGCCTTTGTATATATTGGAGGAGTTTATTCTAGAAGCTTTTATTGTACATTAAGCTACAGTGGAACCGTGCCAAAACTATCGTCGTGATTCTGAGAAATGTTTGCCATAGGCCTACTGCTATTTGGAAAACGATTAGCAGTATTGTCAACATTTCTTTATTCGAATGAGAGGAATGTGTGGTTTGACACAACGTTTTGTTGTCATTAGCAAGAAATGCTCCCTTGTACGCTGGGGATCTGCCCTGTATTGTTGTTTTCAAGTTCATTTCCTCATAGATATTCACATCTGAATCAGCTGCCCAAAATAGAGTACGGAGTTCTGAGTTTTGATTACTCTCCAATGATACAGTCAACTCTCGTTATAACAAACGTGCAGTGGCTAGAAAAAAATTACCTTGTGATAACCATGACTTTGTTATCAAAGGCGAAGAAAAACAAAGAAAAACATTATTCAAAATATTCAGCTGCTCAAAATTTACTCTTTGACACTGTTTTCTTATAACGGTGCTCTTTATATCGAGAGTCAACTGTGTATGTATGTTTATTTTACAAGTAATTATCGATAATGTTTATTTTTGACCATTGTTGATGGCACGTGTAACTGAATTTACTCTCCTGTTACGGTCATGAATATTTTATTGCGAATGTATACGACTACCTCTGTCCGTAATTTTGCACCTCGTAAGTTGCAGGGGGATTTTTTCGTTATCGACTTATGATCGTGTCACATTGCCATGGAAACAACCTATCCTTTTCACCTAGGCCAGTAGCTAGCGTCTACAGGCTGTTGTCTAGTCCGCGAGCGGCGGCGTCTCTTGGAGCTTTTCCAGGCCCTTTCTGTCTCTGATCTTCGAAGCCCTTCTGGTCGCCACACTGCCACTTCGAAATTTATGCCTCAAAGCTGACGTAAAGGGCCTGGATTCTTACGGGAACCTAATGGGGAGCGGTGCTTTTGTACATGAAGAGCAAGTGAATAGTTGCCGTGAAGTGGAAGATTGATCATCACGTTCATGATCCTCTGTGAACCCTCTGTTTTTTTCCTGAGGAGCAAGAAATCAGATGTGTACGAGCTCGCCAATACGCGAATCTTAGCAGTGTTTGAGGACGGTATGTCGGGCTCGGCGTTACACAATTTTGAAGAATTACACTATTAACGCCTGGCGCCATCGGGCTACGAATTCCGTGAAACGCGTGTATTCGGGGGTGTAAGGCCTGGGAGGCGAATTAGGGACTGTTGTGTGGGTTATCTGCTTTGGTTAAGCATTATTTAAATGACATGTATTTGCATGAACGTAAATAAAAACTATACTTGCAGCACAAACAGTATAAAACGCTTGCTTTCTCTCGCTGTTGAAAGGTTATTCATGATTAAACTATGTCTGTGACGTCACTACTTTATTCAAAGTGTAGATTATTTTTACGAATCTACGGCAAACTGTAGATTCGTAAGCTACGAATCTATAGTTATTGTTGCCAACAATAATTATAGATTCGCAAGACAATAACTGGAGATTCGTCACGAATCAACAGTTAATGTCTTACAAATCTACAGTTTTCAAAATGTATTTTTGCGTTGGGGAGATGTTAATCTATATAACGGGTTTTGCCCTTACCCAACGTATATATTAATAAACACTGTATGCTTGACTATTGTCAAGACGAGCACTGAGCATACAGTGTTTATTAATATAGACCCAAGCACATCAAGACGGCTCTCCAACTCAATGGATACAAACACGTCAACCTCTCCAAACCCACCAACGGGACGATATGGTTTCCTATACCCGAAGTCCCCCTGCCACCTCCGGCGTTAGGGTCCCCTTTACCCGAAGCCCCCAAGTCCCCCATTTCCACATTATGTTTGCCTTTCCTGGGCCCCGCATCACACCAACTCCGCAGGATCCTTCAGGCAGCCGACATCCGGGTCATTCACTCAGCGCCCAACAAACTACAGAACCTGCTTCATACCCACAAGGACAAACAAACACCCAGCAGTCGCCCCGGTGTCTACCGCATTCCCTGTGAATGCGACCCAGTATACATCGGGGAGACCGGCAGGAACCTCCACACCAGACTTCAAGAACATCGAGCACACGACCGCAGAGGAGACTACGAGAAATCAGCAATCGTCAAACATGCACACACATCAGACCACCGCATCGAATGGGACAACGCAGAACTCATCGCCCCCATCAAGTGTTGGCACCCAAGAATCTGGGAGGCAATCGAAATCTTCCGGCACAACACCGTCCCACAAGACATCGGATTCAAGCTGAGCGACATCTGGCGCCCACTGCTAGCACCCAAGACCACCACCACCACCACACGGGCAGTAGGGTCCTCTATACCTGAAACCCAGGCCCCCCTCATCCCCTGGTGTTAGGGTCCTCTCTACCCGAAGCCAACCCATCCCCAGTTTCCCGCCTAAACTAGTTTCCCGCCCAAATCTGCATCCTTAATCCTCCACTGGATCCAACACCTGCATGCTCCAGTGCACCCTCAGCAAGCCACCAAGCCACATCACGTTTCACCGACTCCAGACAACCTTTATTACACGGCATCCACTCGAGTCAGCACACATTCTCCTGAGGACGGCCAGAGCATACTGGCCTAAACGTCGAGTTAAACACTCACCGATTCTTCTCAGAACCACACCTCTTCCCAAAAGAGAATTTTACATGGCGTACCCGCAAACCTACATCCTATGTACTTCCGCCATGCAAAGCTTCAAATCTTACTTGTGTACGTTTGCCTTTCTCCATAGAAAATTGACAAAGGTTAGTATCCCTCGTGTTTTCAAGATCAATGCTTTGTAAAGCAAAATTTTCAACTAGGATTTGAATTTTCTCTTCACCTTTCAATAAGGAATTAACTTGATGTCTTTTGGCTGCTTCTCGTTGTCTGGTTTTGTACACTCTTTTGTTATAATGTTGGATTATAGCTTAATTGAAACGACACATCTTCTAGTTGTTCCAAGATCATACCGGTCCTGAGGTGACAGATCTGTCAGAATCGCTTCTCCCCGAGCACATAACGATCTTGCTTGAAGAGTTAGCCCATAAATTATCTTGTATTGCTAATATTTGTAGCGCTATAATAAATTTTAGGAGAAAATTTACGCTTTATAAAAACTCTTAAATGTTATTATTTAACTCCAAAATTGGCATTGTAATTTGAATCCAAAGTTGCACATTCTCCAAGTGAATAGCAATCTGTAGTGAGGGGCATTTCGGAATGATTCATAAGAACATGTAAGTATTAGTGAAGCTCATTTTGAGTGGATTGTAAAGTGGTTCTAAAAGTGGTAACCATACTTTCACGAGGTTGATATAGCATTCTTCAATTTCATAGAGTCCTGTGGCGGTTTTAGTCCGGAAGGTTTCGCAGCAATGACACACGTATAATAATGAATCCAAGGCGCAAGATGAAGAGAATACAGGTACATATCCAGCACCGAGTGTCGACTGCACAAATACTCTCATGAAGTTGATATAGCATTCCTTAGTTTCATAGAGGCCTGTGGTGGTTAGTCCGATTGGTTTGGCTGCACTATGTGACAAACGTGTAACAATGACTCCGAGGCGCAAAAGGGAGGGCAGCGAGTATGTATGCAGCACTGATGCTACGGTGTTGACTGCACCAATACTCTCGATATTTGACTCGGCCCAAACCCGTGCATGTTAATGAATGGAGCAAAGGTGTGCACTCAGGCGTAGGGTAACAGCAAGAGTGTCATAGACTCGAGACTCCACGTTCGTATAACAATGGGAAATAGGTTAAGTCAGAGAATAGACTCGGAACTGTAATTCATGCCTTAACTTAATTTTGATAGGCCGCGTTACCCTGGATGTTACACAGACCAATAATGCCGAAAAGTTCGCGTTGTCGTAATAGGTTGTCTTGAAAACCAATGCAGCTTGGAGCATTTTTTTAAGCAGGAACACTAACTTATGCAACTTGAGCCTGGAACTTACCAATTTCAGGCTATTCTCAATTCCTGTTCCTACCAATTCTTAGTCATGTTGATTTTATTGCTAAGAAAATCTCTAAAAACATTGGACTTCTTAGACGCTCTGCTAAACCTTACCTCCCTACTCCGACATTTAAAATGCTCAGTTCCACCGTGATCTTGCCATTGTTTGATTACTGCAGCGTTATGTGGTCTAGTTGTTCTAGCAATAGTGAGAGACTTGTCAAGCTTCACAATAAACTTGCCAGGTTGATTCTTAATGCCCATCCAAGAACACATATTGCTGATTTACACGAGGCGCTCTCATGGATTCCGATTTACCAATGCTGGCAAAATACTAGAATGTGTGAGGTTTATAAATGTCTTAACTAACTGCACATTACCTCAGCTCTCGTTTCACGCCCCCAACTCATTCATTTGGTACTCGTGCGATCTCCAATGGTTCATTATCTTTGTCCTTCCAGCCCAAGACTAATGCCGGCAAACGAACTTTCCTTCACTTGGGGAGAGTGGGTTGGAACAATGTGGCTAATTCACAAAGAAATGCCTTTGTAATAAAAAGCATTCCCATATTCACCATTTTAGTGTTTTGATCATACCTTGTGTTTGTGTTTTAGTCATCTTGTACTCATTTTTACATTTTTTTCACTTCATACGTTGCATTTTCTCTTACAATTTTTTTGTGTAATGTATTATAATATTTTCTGTGTGCTATGTTCAGTGGTGTTTGGGATAATACTCATACCGTTTGTGTTGCTTGAACTATGGATTTTTATCACATCGATTCCATTTTATGATCTAATTTGCTTTTATATACACATTTAGGTTTTTTGAGTTTTTTGTTGGTTTGTTTTAACGCTACATTGATGGTTTCTTTATTTTATTTAAGTTGTCTGTATATTTTTAATCTTTAGTGTACTGTATGTGTTTTTACTTTAATTTAATTGTATTTGTAATCAGGGCCTTTAAGAATAGCAGTGTTAAACTGAGAAGGCTACCCTGTTGAAATAAAACTAATAATAGTAATAGTGATAATAAGGATATTGCCTAATCCACAACTTTTGCTGAAGATGTACGTGTATATAGGACACGCACAGCTTGTCCGAAACTGGCATAATCATGAGCCTGCGCCTTGCCGACAAAATAGGCGTGCTAATATAACTAAGGGCCTTTGGTCATAACGAAATGAACTGAACACAGTGAGCCGTTGGATATTGTGGACAAACACAATGGCCCTTGGACGTATGGGATTAACCCAGTGGGCCCTCGGACATAGCCTTTTGAGCCCATTCTCTCGAAGGGCTAAGGGTGAGATCGGAGGAAACTGAAATATCCATTGGGCCCAATGACGAAATGGACCAGGCATAATGAACTTGCAGACAAATTGGCCGGATACTTTGGTCCTGCTCAGTGGCAAGGCATGATGGCCCGTGAACGTAAACGGGCCGGCGAATGTGAGGCCTCGGATATATATAAACTCAGGCCGGACATGCTGGGTCACAAACGTTTGCGGACATTGTGGCCAATGTGGGCCATGTGGACGTAGGCCTGGCGAGCTGTTGCACACTACAAACGTGCTTACAGATGGACCCACCGTTAAGGTCTACGTTGGCACTGAAGGTTGATTAAAAAGACTGAACTTGAGCACAAGTAGGCCGCTTTTGGAGGTTTCTTATTACTAGCATGCATAATAAATGCGTTTCTTTTGAGTCACACGTGAGTTCATAATCGACTTTCTGACAGAATGCCAAATTTAATTTCAGTCGAATCTTCTTAGTTCTGTGATCGAATACAAACTACATTTCAGTGCTGGCATAACTTAAACCACTTTTTATGGCACCATGCTTAAACTGTTACACAATATATTCTCATGAAGTATGTGCACCGGCCAGAAGGTCATGTAGTCTTTCTTGTCAATCGTGGTTTGATCGACCCTGGCCGCGGCACGCACGAATTCTTAACTGCCTAATCGCCGCTCTCGTGTCCGTCTTCAACTGAATCCTCTTCGTGTTTCTCCTAATTGTGTTTGAATGTGAAAAACATCAACTGCTGCAGGCGTTCCCTGAGCTCGTTCGCCAGGATCTTTCCCTGGCTGGATAAACCTACGATGTCTTCAACCTCGTGCTGGACAAAAGGCGGTGTGTTGTCCAACAGGGATTCCAACAGGCCTCTGGCAGCGCTGATTACGTTGAACTTGGCGTTTAGTCCGTAACACGTGGAGTTGACGCACGGCACCAGACCGGTGTCGCTGTCAACTGTGGAGAAGACATTCACATAGTAGGTAACTCTATCGGTATCTTTTAAAGATCAAATTACGTTTGAGATTTTTAAATGTACGTTTGTGTAACCAAACTTATCAGAATGATCCACCCTGACAGACATCGTGACTCTAATTTTTAAAGAGTTAATTATTATGAATTTTCTTTGATCACGCACTATTCAAACGTAAAATGTTAACGTTTTCTCTAAAAGAGCCTCGCGGATCCACCCCAACGACATTTTCTCCGATGTTATCACAGTGCAATGTTTAAAATGGAGCCTTGAGCAAGGTAAGGCGAAAGACTGTGTGCCGCCTGTGGGGTGGGGTTTGGGTTATGCTTAACCTTTGAATTAATGGAAATGATCTGGGTTAGGGTAAGAAACGAGCATTCAATTTTTCTGGTAGTTTTAGAGAGAGCAAATTGAATCAAAATTTTCAGAGATCAGGATTTTGTAAGGGTTTCAGAGAAAGGGAGAGTTAATGCACAGAGTTAGTGTGAGGATTATTGGCTGTTTCGGCTAGCAGCCGTTGATTTTGTACATAATTTGTTCGAATGTTGAATTCAGCTTGTTACTTTGATGAAATGTTTATATAATACTCATCTCTAACATGAGCAAAGTCTGTTTATCTGAAAGCCGATACAGTGCATTTGTGTCCTGACAAACGTATCTGTAGTTTTCTAGCATCTAACTGAGTAACGAGTAGATTCGGTTAGTAGATGGTGTTGGGGCTATAGAGAATTTGGTATGGTTGAAGTCGGGTTAAGAAATCGAGAGTTGTGGGGTAAGGTTAGGTAAAGAATTAGGTTGGATAAGTGAGAATTTAACGGATGTGGTTACTCGGTTTAAAGGTATAAGAATCGAAAAGTGGGTGCACTTAGAGGTAGGTTGAAACATGAATTTAACGGGGTTAGGGCTAGTTAAGGAATCAGATATTTAAAGCTCGACGGCTGTCAACTTCAATGAGGAATGTCGGGTCAAAATATTGAGCGGTGCTCCACAACTCACCTATGTTACTTCTTCCCGATTGGGTGTCGACCCTTACGTTGCAATCAGCATGCCTCTGGCATGATAGTTCTTGGGCCGACACGTCATCCAGATCGATAAGCTTGAGTCTGCCATGCACAAGCGTAAACTGGCGGGTCTTAAAATCCCACACGGCCAGGGAGCCCAAAGGCGAATGCTCCAGGTAATGAAGAAGATCGGCCACCTCGATGCTCATCTGTGAGAATGAAAATAAAAAAATATTTAATACTTGTTACTCAATATCCTATCGTAAAGTGCAGGAGGGATTTCTGACATATATATATATATATATTTTAGGATGGAAACAAACAGTTCGTTGAAGGCCATTAAAATGCCTGAGCTCACAAATTTCAGAAGAAATACACTGGCCTAGACATCGAATCCAACTTTGAATGCGCATGCACTTTATCAGTGACGACACTATCAGTAGCAAGATTTTGGACTCGCAGCTGTTTTCAAAAGTTGGTAGTGTTATCCAGTAAGTTAATTGCGCTCGGTATATTCGTTGTTTAAGTCGCTCAGTCCACTTTGAATCAAGAATTAGTAATGAATGCTCACATCCAGACTTTCATTTCTTGAAATTCGCTAATTGCTTGCAATGTGATTCAGGAAAACGTGGGAAGGGATTAATTACCCTTGAGCGAAGATCCTCCTTATATATTGATGCTCACATCTTGATTTGTATACCCAAGGACCACAGTGAGCTGCATGCTGCAATGCAGAAATTTGCTTACAGCTGAAGGAATCTAATTACTGCTTAGCCAACAGTTTACTTGTTACAAAGTAACAAACACCAACCTGCGAGGCAACTTACATCTAGACGTTTATCCCATGGTAACAGCCCCAAGATGCTTCCAGCTGTCCTCTCCCCAATCTCAAACACCGATATCACTCCACGACTTCCCATTGCTGTGTCGTTACTCCGAATACATATACCCAGGCCCTAGGAACACAATTAAACCGTGGTAGTGTCGGGAAAACGTAAAGCCTGGACTCAAAGTCTAAATATCAATATGGTGATAGGCCTAGCTTCTCAGATAATTTTCTTCATAACATTTCTCCAAAAAGCTTACTTTTTAAAATATATATGCTCTTTTCCTACTTATAGAAATATTTGTAAAGTTAATTTTTGCTTCAGTCAGAGGCTTTTTTTTAAGTATAGTGCACGTCAATGACAACTGCCGTTGTCCAATGTTGTCGCTGTGCTGTCATCGTCAGTGACAGATCTAATCTGCATACGTGTACCTTCACTATGTTTGGATGATTTAATTGCATTGTCAGTGCCATCTCCTTCACCAGTTTGTAATTGGTATAGACGTAGCAGTCAGACTTCCTTTTGTACTTGTTTCGGCGGCGGCAGGCCTTGATGTCCTCCACTTTGTCGGTGACCATCTTCAGGGCGACGGATCGACCCCGGTACACCCCGCGATAGACTTCCTTGGTCACGCCCCTACCCAGGTGCTCCTTCTTGTCGATCGTGTCGATGTTGTGACACGCGAGAAGCTCGGGGAGAGACCCGCTGCGGATGCCGTTGATCTCGTCAAGAAGGTCCGACTTGAGTTGTCGCAGCAGCTCCTCTCGCCAATCCAACGCGCGGCGGTCCGGCCGCAGTATGACGGGGATCTCCCCCCCGCGAGGCTCTTTGTGGCGGGTCTTTGTCTGGTAGACAGAGACGGTCAGTTCGTGCACAATGAATACTAAGGGTAGTAGTGTTAGTCCAATTGCACTTCCTGTTAGTACTATTTGACCACACTGTCTACCAGGAAACTTCATATTATACTGATATCAGATTTGGAAAGAAAGAAATTTATATCAGACTGGGAAAAAAGACCCGTGCACATTAACTAAACACTGTATTTGTATTACAATTCGCAGTTTTAAAGAATAATTTCACCGACCAAACGCTTCGATCCCTCGGTTCCGACTTTCCTCTGAAGAATAAGCCTCTTAAGTTCATCTTTTAACTGCAACTTATTTTACCAATACATGTAGGTGGTTCTGCCACCATTTGTCGTCATCACCAGGTGGAATTTAAATACGGCCATTGGGCACATCACTGGCTTGTTTCCAGATAAAGGAAACTTGCAAAGGCGAACCACCCTTTTGGGGAATTTTACAGTAGCCAACGTGTAAAGAGTTTGGGTCATCCTTGCTCCAATGTCACCATTATGCAGGTCAATCTGAGCGCTGCATCACCAAAAATCAACGACCAACATTTTTATTCCGAAACGGGTACCTTTCTGAATGAGTTCAGGAAGCATAGGATAACCGAAATGTACAAAGCTGTGGCAAGTTGAGGGAATTTCGAGGGTGGTCAACATATGTTCCAAAGAGTCACGCACACCAGGCCTATTCTACAGTGGAGAGGCAGTATACTAAAAAAACATACACGTAAAAAACAAATATGCACTCACCACATTCCTTTGTCATTTCAAAGAACTGAAAACGGACGTGCACTCCATGGCCATTTTACCCTCAATATGCCGCAAACAGGATAGGTCGTTGCGTTCTTCAGGAAGAGTGAGGTCGTAATAATGCACGGTTTGTTTGTAGTACAAAGGTCGTGCCGTGCAAACTCTAAGCACACACATGCCGACCTAACCTGCCCATGATCAATGACACAAACTGTCCGACTGAATATTAGAATACAGACATGTCTACATGTTTATCGAGTAACATTTATAATCATAGCAGGCAATGACTTTTCGTGTACAGGTGATTCTACGGGTTGCAACCTCGCGCAACGGGGTAAGCATCAAGCCTCCTTCCGCCGTTGCAATCGCTAGGCGCGATGCGTGGGCATTTAGGAAGGAGGACTTTAATCCTCCATGGGCAGGTTTTACCATCGTTCTGGAATGAATACTCGACTGTCCCTTTTCCTGTCTTTCTTTCTGGTATAAGAAACTTGTCTAGGCCTGGCCAGCCAATCGTGGCGGCCTTGTGAAGATGGATTGATTTTCAAAGAATCCGATTTTCCAAGGTAAAGAGCGCTGTAACCGAAAAGTCTGAGCGTTATATCCCAAAAAGCTTTGTAAACGGGAGCACTACAAGCAACCACATAAAAAATACACAGTGAATGGGCGTGAAGTTGGGGAAATGAAAATAGAGCGTTAGATCGGTATAGTAAGTATAGTATAGGGCGTTGTATCAGGAACGCTGGAACAGTAATCTACTGTATCTGCACTGTGACCATTTTCCGGCCACAAGTTGTATGTACAGTACATGTACATTGCACAAGCACATTTACTGTACACCAACCTATTTGATCGTGGCCTTGAGCAAGGATGGGTGGTGGGCATGGGCAGCACACAGTTAAGTGCCTGGTAACTTTATAAACAGTGGGCGGTTTGTGTTTTCACTGGCCCTATTATGAGGCCTGGTTAATGGCATAAGCTAATTGGTCGTAAAGTGTTTATTAGATTAACCAAACCGCAGGGGAGGACTCCTTCAGAGGGCTCACGGCATTTGCACGGCTTTTTGTCTCACCTCAAGGTGTCCTCAGGAGGTCACGACCAGGAGCATTTTCACCGTATTTTCACATGGTAAACGACCGTGAAATCGCCGTGAAAAAAATTTTCACGGTGAAACTGCGAATTCACAACGAATTCACGGTGTTCAAATTCATAGTGATATATAATCCTACACAATATTTCTCACGTGACATGGCCTGAACAGTTTAGACAATTTTCCCCTTAATTTCTCACACTTCTCCCAACATGTACGCGTACATGGAGGCCCCCTTTCATTTTTACTCTTAATTTACACGTATTTCAGACGCTCTGTTTATTTTGGACAAGAAACTTAGTACATGTACATGTCTTCTCTGGAAGTGGTGAGGAAGAAATTCCTTGAAAAATCTGAGGGAAGCATTTCTCTTTGAACAGAACAACACAAACAGATTCTAGCCCACAAATTTGCATAAAAATGTGTGGAGAAACTGGCTTAGGGATGAACGCATCACGTACGCTGCAACAGGACAAAAGGCATCTGCCGCTACATGTACATGTACCGGTATATCTACAAATACATGTACATGCTCACATACATATACATGTACACAGAACCACCTGGATGTACATGTGTACAAACACATGTAGTTTTGAAAATGGGTTCTGCCATGCGTATGTATCCATAGATCTAAATATGGCTTAGTTACAAGTATTTTCTCCTTTTTTCTGTTCCTGATATTTCATGGTGGGGGTGTGATATTAAAATCACGATAATATTTGGAAAATTTTGCTATAATGATGATGGACAGAGCATACATGTACTGTCCGAAACGTTGAGTACCACCGGTTCTTTTCAGAACCCCATATGCTAAAAAGCGATATATATCCATGGTGCTACCGCAAACCTATCTACAGTACGGTAGTTTACTTGTATTTATAACCAGTTCAATTATCTGTCTTACATTTTAATAATTTTGTTTTCAACACAAGAAGTCGATGCCAAAAAAACCAAGCACAATGACAGTTTCTTGAAAAATCAAATCTCCTTCAAAAAACTCAATTACACTGGGAAACCAAAATGAAATCCCACTGTACAAAGAACGGGCAAAAGGCACATAGATTGTATGCAATAATGTACTTTTTAGGGAAAAGATGTATCACTTGATAAAATTTCCAAAGTCAGATGTAGGTCACTTTTAGTTTTTAAATCTTGATGTACCAGTACAGCTTTTACATTAAAAAAAAGGGCCAATGCTCCTTTCTATCTTGCTATCTTGCGGTGAAAAGTTCTACTGGGTCACAATCATGTTATTTTACTACAAATTTCCTTGTACAAAAATAAGACATTTCAGGCTAAACTATCGATATAGGGGGAGAAAACAACAATACAAATTAGAGGATGCCACTCAAAGAGATGATGACAATATTCAATATGCAACAAGTCAACTTGGTCCCAAGTCAACTCGGTCCCAAATCAACTCGGTCACAATTCGACTCCGTCCAAAATCAACTCGGTCCCATTTAGGGGTTGCAACTGGGAAGGCTACTTTTCAAGCAAGGCGTTGATAGACTAGATTCTTTCAGGCTTCATTATATATAATTTTTGGTCTTCACTTTTATTACGTTCAGTAATAAAGAAACCGAGGATGAAAGAGACGCAACATCGTTTGAAAGGGAAGCCTTTCATGGTTTAATACATCAAATTATCATGACTCGCAGCGCAAATCCGAATTACATACATGTTCATGAATTACATTAGTTACACATAATGCATATAACAAACAGGAAATAACACACAGTAGAAAATACATGTACGTGTTTAAAATCATTCAAAATTACAAACTACATTTAGCATCGAATTGTTTCATTTTACAAGAACTGATACAAATCCAATTATCAATGGACATATAAAAGACTGGAAATCGATAACAATTTTCTCAATCTGATACCGTACGTGAAAAGCAAAGACAGAAATCTTTTCCTTTCTCCCCGATTCTTCCAAACTGCAAACAGAAATTTTATTTCAACCCTGAGCTGAAGTCCAACGAAGATGCTATTCTTTATCACGCACCGCACTGCAGACATTGCCAATGTCACTGGGCATCTTGTGAGCGAAGTGGTAAATGGGCGAAGGGACTATATCTGACCATGTACCACCCAATGAAATAATTAATGTCTGTTGATAATAATGATCTCCGACATACATTTTCTCATAGTCATAAGGAACCAAGTTGGCTCGGGACCGAGTTGACCGGTACCCAACAACACACACACACCTGACATGCCTGAGGATGAGTCGACTTGTTTAACGGACAATGACGGACAATTTGTCTTTTCATATGATGCAGAGATGGTTAAGTTGTCTAATCAGTTGAGTTGAGTCGAGTCGGCACACTTCAGTAATCAAAAGCAATGCCACAGAAGGCAGTGGGTATAGCATAGGCCTACATGATATAGGCTGGCCTAACGGTCAGACATTAGGCTAAAAATTTGCCACTAAATTAAAAAAATAAACAAAAGCATGGCTTTTTACTACACACCCTTTATGCTCGGTTTATCAAGAATGGTTTACACAAACAATACCATGAAACATGGAAGGAAAAGTGTGAAATTTCTCATTCTAGGAATTGGCCCACATCCTACGTGTGATACTAACGTTTTCTTCTCGCAATCTTTCCGATATCGGAAATGACAAGCAAGCACTGCTGCAAGCAGGTTGACACCAAGGTTGATAAAAGTAATCTCAAAGGAAACTTGAGAGGGCCTAGTATCAACATACATGTAATTCCAGAATTGTGAGGCACTCACTGTGTGCCTCACAGATGCAACTTCACATTGCTTTGTAACACTATGGGATTCTGAATGTGCCCGTTTACTCCGTCTAAAGCTGCATTTTCAATCAAATCTTTCCCCCAAAAGCCATCCACACTAACATGACTAAAAAATAACTCATTAACCTATGGCCGCGATGGTTTGATTGTCTATGCGCTATTTTGGGCAAAATTCAGACCTTTTACTTACGTTCTTGCCTTTCTTTAACAAACAATCATGTCCGAATTGAACAGAAGACTGGTTCCTATTACATGTATATCCTGCCCTTCGAACATACAGTATTAAGTTGTATGCAATACCCTAACAGGCACGACAAGAGAACATTTTTCTCCCCAGACACTTTGATCTTTGCCAATTTTTCTAACCTTTGACAGGGATTCTGCTGGTATGAAAACATCAAGCCCCCCCTCCACTGTCCCGTGTAGAGTGTACCTCCCAGTTCTGGGAGTATGCCACGACGTTTGGAACCGTGCCACGTTAGGCCAATGAAAGTTGATCTCAAGGTGCTCGTCAGCCACTCCTGGAAAAGTGATGAGGGTTTTTCATCATCTTTCATCAGCAAATTTCTCCAGAAATTTGACAAGGAATTTTCCTTAAAGTTCATCACACTCACAGTGTGCATAAAGGTTGAACTCATTTCAAAGGCTCTTGTCTTGACTGTGAAAAAGGATTTGAATTGCATAGAGAATAGAATTTTAAAAGTCAACAGGACAAACAACTGTAATTTATTGACAAAAAAAGACATACATTCCTTTTTAATGCATGAGTCGACGGCAAGAATCACTGCGGCTTTGGAAAACTCGCGGTACCACTTCATTGGATGATCCAAAGCAAATCCGGATGTGGTATTTGAACAGTGTGGATTTCAACTGCTGCCAACTGATGCATATCACCTCGGGCGCATGCAATGTGCCAGTTTCCTGCCACGCACCAAGCGCCATCATATGCAAAATCTGTTTTAGCCCATTCCGGCAACAGCGCGCTGATTGTCTATCAAAATTGACTCTTCCCTTTTTTCTGTTGGTGACTCAAATGTACGCGGACTGGCGTACCACACGTACATGTGTTTTTCAAAAAAATGCCTCTACTCCCTCAATTTATCATTGCATTCTATACGTACAAAGACACACAACTGTGACCAATTTGTACAAATAAATGCATTTCCAAAACAAGTGCATTTGACGTATTGGCAAAGATGTCAATTCAATACAATAGTGCTAGTGTTCAGTTTTTAGACTGACGATCTTCATGATCTTGACGCTGTTTTTTAAAAAAATGAAGGGTGAACTTTTTTGATGTGGGCCAAATTTGCACGTGGGTGCTGACGTGAGGAGAACTGTGAAATCAGATGTGGCTTTAGGCACATCAGGAAAAAGATGAACTTTTTGATGCAGGCTGAAAATTCCATTCGGGCAGTGACGAGAACCATGAAATCAACTTTCAGCAGCCTTAGTTAGGGTAGTAGGCATGTAGGGTAGGCACGGTAGGTAGGATTACGACATCGGTTTCCAGTCAACTCGGACCCAAGTTCACCTGATCCCATGACATAGGCCTAGCGTTATAGCTAGTAGGCCTAATACTATAGTAGTACATTGGCCTAGCGCTAGGCTCAACTCAAGTCAAAAGTGGGAAGCGACTTATTACTAGCTCGTGAAACCTGGTGCGCTACTTTTTTTCAGTAGCTGGGGTGACAAATGATTCATGAAGAGGGGACAATGCAATACACCATTTAAGACATTTCAAAAACGCGAATTCATTACGTCGCTTCGATAGCTTAGTTGGTAGTGATTTGAACTACAGATCTATAGACCCTGGTTCGAATCCGACCCATTTATGCTATTCATTTTCTAATTTTATCATTGTGTTTGGGATTTCCTTTTTCAATTGATGCAGAAACAGAGTCCAAGCATGATCCCTCTAAGAGTCTTGAGAAAAATAGCAGACCAGGTTTCACGGGTTAGTATCTAGTCATTTCCAGTCAGGTGTAGGCCTGTTACGCCCCAACTATTGCATCAGTCCCAACTATAGTTGGGCCCGTCCCAACTAGAGTGTTACAGTTGGGCCGGCCCAACTACAGCAGAGAGGTCCTGTGTGCATGATGTGCCCAGCATATGCCAAAGTCATATTGTTTACAAATGACATGAAATGTCATGTCATTGGTCATAGGGCTAAGTGCCACATTTTTGATGAATTGTGTCAAGTGTGAGACACATTGACTTAGATAATGTTGAGACATTTCCCCCAGACATTGGTCAACAATAGTTGGGCCAGCCCAACTGCAGCACTACATTTGGGACTGTCCCAACTATAGTTGGGACTTACGCTATAGTTGGGGCGTAACAGGCCTACGGTCGTACTTTCGTCAGTTGAACTTGGAGTTGGAGACGTACGCCAGGCCCCACTCAGTTATGTCAGTACTACTAAAAGTACTAGTACTGCTAGGCCTAATCTCACCTGCTCAATTTGTTCATGTTTTACCGGAATCTTTCCCCACATCGACTGAGTACATACAAATACGGTACTATGGCATGTACATGTAGGCTACATGTAATCATTCATATTCATCAAATAGCTGCTGAGTGCTGGCACGGTCACGGTCCGCCTCACGGTCCAGTCCACGTACTATGACATCATTATTACCGTGAAGTACCATACCATACCAGCTGCATGAGTAATATCTGCAAGCAGAAGGTACACGTACTACGTAGATAGTCGACTGTGCTCTTCGTAATACTCGTACTGTACATGTATGTACATGTACACTGGGTACACGACATTCACGGATGAATACCTACTTTGATTCGATTCTACACACTGTTCAATTCTGTTCACAACTGCCCCAATATTATACAGTAGGGTCATTTCGATTCCTTGATATGTCGACAAAATAGAAGCTGATTAAATAGAGTCGATTCATGTCCGCAAAAAAAGTTTTTAACCCGTTTGTGCATTTCAAGCGGTGTGTCCTTTGATAAAGCTTAACCTTTCCCTTTCCTCTCATAGAAAGAAATGTAAGAATTGTCTTCCTTGTAACAAAAAAGCGAAAAAGCTCAAAAATTATTGCAGCAACACTTTACATGTTGCCAATGCTGCAATGATTTTTTTCTGAGACATCTTGCAATGCTGAAATGATTTTTTTCTGAGACATGTTTTTTTCAGCAACTTTCGGTGTCCTCTTCTCCGATGTATGAAACCTTTGCTGACAATAGACGTGACGTAGCCAAGGCCTTTTCCAATACTCAACTTTGTCTCCGTCTCAGGCTTCGTCCCCGAAACCAATCCCCGATTGTGGGCCTGAAGTGTTTAAATCAAAATGGATTACGTTAGTTTTTTGCTCTCTTGCTTCTTATATGATGTTTTATGGCACTATTAGACTAATTAGTGCGCGTACAGCTTCAAAGTCAGGTAGTACAAAAAAAGTTGAAGCCTGAGACGGAGCTGAAGTTGAGTATTGGAAAACTGCCCAAATCAGCTTTGAACACGGGTTCAGATTTTATCTGAGGTTGGTACCAGTAATACCATACGCCAAATGCCACACTTGAAGTCTTGGTACTATATAACAATTTTGAGAACGTGAAAGCGGATATGGTGTACTATTAAGGCCATATTACGCAGTGCGGTGAGCGTTGTTGAGCAGCGCGGTGATATATGGTTAGCAGACTTGTAAAGTGTCGTTCCCGCAGTAATATATATCATTTCCAGCTTGGTTTCCAATATTTTGAGGACCAAAAACTAGTTTTTGCCTTCCTCTTCAAGCGTTTCTGATAAAATGCTCGACGACTAAGGAATAACATTCTGGTCTTTTATAATGAGGGCACTGCGTATTAGTTGGATGAGATTTTAACTTCAATTATAATTATGCGTGCATGCAAATAAATGGTCATATTGTTTATGGGGCAAAAAGCGCGGGGGCGACCCATTGAAAATGTACTGCATGGGCATTTGCTTACAGATTTTCCGCTGCTAAACAACAATGAACCTCGTTCCCATGGGTACAATCTTGCCGCGCCATGTTGGTTCCCACCATGCCTTGCGCGATCTAACCCCTGGTGTTGTAAAATTTAAATATCCCATATTTGGGAGATTTAAATTAGAACTGTGATAAAATTTGTTTGCGCGTAATGCAGATTTATGTATGTGTGGCATGCACGAGGGTAGGAGGGCACGAGAGTGTAGCTTAAAAGAGAAATACGTGTGTGCGATTCACTTTACGTTATGTATATTCTTCCTAAATAGCCAGTCAGCGTTATTTTTGTGTTCTACACGACCAGGGGCTAGTGAAGGAACGTGCAAGCAGCCCATGGTGTTGAGCTTACAGAAGCTGACTCCCGCTATTAAACACTGTCCAGTTCGAAAGTGTTTCGTCACTTCAGTTAAAACGACGCCCACTGCATATGCACCGCACATATAGAGTTAAATACAATGATAGTACTGTACGCTGACTGCCGTTTATACGTGGAACCATGGAACCGGAAGTTAGCACGCAACTTCAGCGATCGCCCAACAGGAGCCTGCAAATCGTGGCGCGCCCACCTTTGTGACGAAGTCACTTACGAAGCGGGTAGAGCCTGAAAGTAAAAGGTCAAGCAGCGAGTTTCCGGAACCTTTCCGCGGTCGGCCTGTGGGAATTTTACGTTGTTCGTCCTATCGCGTACGATAATTTTTTGAATATTGAAATTTCACCTCTGTCTTCCTCCAGTTATATTTAGGAAAAGTCACCTGAAGATGGGTAAAACGAATTTTATTAACGTGCAGCATTCAGGCACACCGGCGTGCGGGACACGCGCCTGGTGTCCACGAATCAGATCTCCAGCTAGGCGAATAGTTCCACTGCCTTGTGGATGGGTCGGGAGAATCAAAGGCTAAAGGAGTTAACCTCTACAGATAATCCGGAGTGAGCCCCTGAGGCGGTTTGCTGGCATACTTGTCACTTTCCGGCAGCCCCGGCATCCTGCCGTGCACGTTCCCAGCTGTCTTGACCCTGTCTTGCCACTGAACCCGGACGCGACAGGACGAGAGAGTGAGACCGACTTTGCGTAAATCCAACTCACGCGCAAGTCACGACATCAACCCACCCACCCCTTCCACGCCCTATGGCGATGGGCGAGCGGCGAAGCAGTAGGTGCGGATACACACTGGGAGCTGTAGTCGCAAACCTGCACACGGCGGCTCAGGATATCAGGTCGCTCTCTACTGGACCCCGAAGCAGAAGTGGAGTTCGGCAGCCCCCGTGAGTGACCAGGAAGCCCTATTTAGGATCACTCTGCTTGCCTTCCAGCTTGAGGACGGGGCTGGTAAAGGTGCTCTAAAATAGCCTGCCTCACTACAACCTGGCCAGCATACCGCGTCTGGCGGGATCCCTTTCATGTGGTCGAAATCAGAAAGGAAAGAAATTGTTGGTACTCCTTCTAGCATCTTGGAATATCTAAACCAAGGCAGAAAGACCAGAGAAAAGACTTCTCTTGTGGCCAGAGACTAGCCCTTTACAAAGTCGACATCGCATGTCTAAGTAAACCCTGCTTTCCAGACAAAGGCCAGCTGACAGAGATTGACGACTATACCCTTTTTTAACTGGACTGAATGAGGTTGTGAAGAGCGACGTACGTGAGGCCCGCGTGGCTTTGCCATCAAAACCCAACATCTGAAGAAACTAGCCAGCATTCCAGAAGGTCTCAGTGACCCCCTTAATAAAATGCAACTCCCCCTGGGCAGGGGAGTAGCGCCACATTTATCAGTGCCCATACGCTCCTACTCCGCGATGACTAATCCCGAAGAAACCAAGGACAAGTTCTACGCAGGACTAGAGACTCTTACTTCTACTGTACCACAGTCAGACTAGCTCATCGTCCTTGGTGACCTCGATGCCCGTATTGGTACAGACCACCAGTCCTGGGACAGAGTCATCGTAAAAACGGAGGGAAATGCAACAGCAACGGCTTCCTCCTGCTTAGGATCTGTGCCAAACACAACACAATCACAATCTGCCACCAACACTATGTTCCGCCTTATAGCCTCAACAAGAGGTCATAGATGCACCCGTTCTAGGCATTGGCATCTCATTGACTACATCATCGCTAGGGCAAAGGACAGGCCAGACGTGCGGGTTACCAAGGCGGTGTGTCGTTTAGACTGTTGGACGGGTTATCATCCCATCATCTTTCTAAAATGAACCTCCACATACAGCCCAAGAAAAGGCCATAGGGGCAGAGAGTTGCCAAGAAATTTGACTTCCCAAAACTGAAATGCAGAAGAGCTCGCGGCACTTCTTGACATTACACTAGCTCTGACTCCCAGCCCAGTTCTGACATCGAAAAAGAGTGGGAATCCTTCGAAACTACAGTCCACTCAGCCGCCCTCCAGGTCCTTGGCCTAGCAACCAGAACTACCAGGACTGGTTCTGCGAAAATGATGTCCAAGCCCAGACGCTGGTGGAAGAAAAATGTCAGTCCCTGCCCACCAGAGTGACCCTGCTTGAACAGCAACGTAGTCTGCCTGCAGCAGGCACAAAACGGTCCCAACCGATCTTCCATCAATGCGGAATGTCGGCTCAGGAGCAAGGCCGATGAGATCCAAGGCTTTGCTGACTTACACAACACCAAGAGGTTCCACGATGCCCTGAAGTCAATATGGACTACCGTCATTCGGCTTATTACCCCCTGCTTAGTGCAGATGAGAAAACTCTGCTTACTGACAAAAACTAGATCATCGAGAGGTGGGGAGAACATTTCGACAACGTGCTGAATCGGCCGGCGTCCATAAACGACAAAGCCATCGCACGCCTCCCCCAGGTGCCAGTTAGCCCAGACCATGACATCCCCCCTTAGTGGAAGAGTAAAGCCTTCAAGCATAATGTCTTCCGGGAAAGCGCCCCAACCCTGACGCCATCCCCACCGAAGTATTCAACTCAGGTGGCCTAGCTCTCCTCGCCCACCACAGTGACCTCTGCCAGGCGATGTTGCAACAGGAACAACTTCCCCAGGATTTCAGAGATGCTTCCATTGTTTACATAGACAAGCGTAAATGGAATCGCCAATTCTATGACAACTACCACGGGATCTCTCTCCTGTCTATCGCCGGCCAGATCCTTGCCCGCGTACTGCTCAACAGTCTCCTGGAGCACCTGGAGCAATTATCCCCGAGAGCCAGTGTGACTTCCGCTTAGGCCGTAGGACCACGGACAAGGTGTTCGCCGCCCGCCAACTCCAGGAGAGAGCACGGAGAAGCAACAAGACCTGTACATCACCTTTGTTGACCTGACCAAAGCCTTTGACAGGGTCAGTAGAGAGGAGCTCTGGAAATCATGGGGAAGTTCGGATGCCCTCACAATTGTCCGCCAATTTCACGACGGCATGATGGCCTGTGTGCTGGACAACGGTGAGGCAACTAACGCTTTGCCTGTGACAAACGGAGTCAAGCAGGGCTGTGTTCGTACCCCTACACTGTTCAGCATGATGTGCTCGGCAATGCTGACTGACGCCTTCAGGGACAGCAACCCTAGCGTCCACATCAAGTACATGTTCGATGACAAGCTGTTCAACCTCAAGAGCCTGCAGGCCGTCACGAGGGTAAAGGAGACTGTGATCAGAGAAGCTTGTATTCGCCGACGACTGCACCCTTAACGCTTCGAGTGCGCACGAGTTGCAATTGGAGATGGACAGCTTCTAAGATCTTTCTGCGACAGTTTTGGTCCTACAATCAGTACAAAGAAGACTGAAGTGATGTTTTAGCCTGCCCCTGGCAACCAGCAACACGAACTGTACATCACAGTGAAGGGACGGAAACTCCAGGCCGCTGACAACTTCTTCAACCTGGGCAGTATTCTTTCTTGCTCCACCAGCGTCGATGCCGAGGTCAGTATAATCGCATCTCCAAAGCAAGCAGCGCCTTTGGGAGACTCAGAAACTCCGGGAGAGGAGAGGAATCACACTTTCCACGAAGATTAAAGTCTACCATACAGTTGTGCTCATCACTCTCCTGTACGGCTGCGAAACCCGTACCCTCTACCGACGGCATGAACGACAGTTAAAGTTGTTCCATCTTCGCTGCCTCCGCAACCTCCTCCACCGCTGGCAGGACAAGATTCCCAACACGGAGGTCTTAAAACAGGCTGGAATCCCTAGTATAATCTGCACGGCACAGATCTGCTGGGCTGGCCACGCATGCGCCTGATACCAGCATCCCGAAACAGCTCGTCTACGGGAAGCTGTGAAAAGGAAACCGCTCAGCTGGAGGACAGAAGTTTCAAGGACAGTCCGAAAGTCGCCATCAAAGACGTACGTTTAACATCAGCGTTGAATCCTAGGAAGTCCTCGCCACCAACCGCCTGGCGCGGCCTCATCAGCCAGGGTGCACACTGTAACAGTTAATACCTGAGCTCCACCTGCAGGCATACCACGCACACTTTTCAAATTCTTTTAATTCGCTTTTGGTTGGGTGCCGCTCTGCAGGTATGCTGCACGCAGTTCTTCGTGTATTTTAGGTTTTCGGAAGTGACTAATGGGTAAATGTTTGGCAGGATATTTCTTTTTTGGGTCAGATAATTTTCAGTTAATTTGATGTGTTAATAACTCATGAAAACAAATTGCACATTTCTAAAATTTGTGCACGTTCCTATCCAAGAGTTCCGAAGCGCGCTATCAGAAGTCAACTCTCAGGCTATTCACCGCGCTGCGTAACGTGGCCTTGAAAGTACACCGTAGTGTGTATACGCATGTTGGATGATCAGGTTCCTGGAAAGCGTGACGCGCACGCAAGTACAGTAGGCCAGCGTGTTTGTGTCACAATCTGCACAGCACAATATATGACATGCATGTACAATGTACATATGTATTTACAGCGGAAAGATTGCGAGAAAGCGTTAGTATCACACGTAGGATAAAGGCCAGTTCCTAGAGTAAGAAATTTCACACTTTTCCCTCCATGTTTCATGGTATTGTTTGTGTAAACCATTCATGATAAAACCGAGCGTAAAGGGCGTGTAGTAAAAAGCCATGCTTTTGTTTATTTTTTAAGTTTAGTGGCAATTTTTTAGCCTAACGTCTGGCCGTTAGGCCAGCCTATATCATGTAGGCCTATGCTATAGCCACTGCCTTCTGTGGCATTGCTTTTAATCACTGAAGTGTGATTGCCGACTCGACTTGGGACAACTCAACTGATGAGACAACTTAACCGTCTTTGCATCATATGAAGAGACAAATCGTCCGTCATAGGCCGCAAAACAAGTCGACTCATCCTCAGGCATGTCAGGTGGGTGTGTGTTGTTGGGTACCGGTCAACTCGGTCCGTACCCAACTCGGTCCCGAGCCAACTTGGCTCCTATGACTGAGAAAATGTGTGTCGGAGATCATTATTATCAACAGACATTAATTATTTCATTGGGTGGTACATAGTCAGATATAGTCCCTTCGCCCATTTACCACTTCGCTCACAAGATGCCCAATGACATTGGCAATGTCTGCAGTGCGGTGCGTGATAAAGAATAGCATCTTCGTTGGACCTCAGCTCAGGGTTGAAATAAAATTTCTGTTTGCTGTTTGAAAGAATTGGGGAGAAAGGAAAAGACTTCTGTCTTTGCTTTTCACGTACGGTATCAGATTGAAAAAAAATTGTTATCGATTTCCAGTCTTTTTATATGTCCATGAAATATCAGGAACAGAAAAAAGGAGAAAATACTTGTAACTAAGCCATGTTTAGATCTATGGATACATACGCATGGCAGAACCCATTTTCAAAACTACATGTGTTTGTACACATGTACAAGTACATCCAGGTGGTTCTGCGTACATGTATGTGCTACATGTATTTGTAGATACATTTATACCGGTACATGTACCTGTGGATGCCTTTTGTCCTGTTGCAGCGTACGTGATGCGTTCATCCCTAAGCCAGTTTCTCCACACATTTTTATGCAAATTTGTGGGCTAGAATCTGTTTGTGTTGTTCTGTTCAAAGAGAAATGCTTCCCTCAGATTTTTCAAGGAATTTCTTCCTCTCCACTTCCAGAGAAGACATGTATGTACATGTACTACGTTTCTTGTCCAAAATAAACAGAGCGTCTGAAATACGTGTAAATTAAGTGTAAAAATGAAAGGGGCCTCCATGTACACGTACATGTTGGGGGAAATGTGAGAAATTAAGGGGGAAGTTATCTAAACTTTTCAGGCCATATCACATGAGAAATATTGTGTAGGATTACCCAAACAGCTGTTTATATTCCACATATATACATGTACATGTATTTTCACCAGCTCCTCATATCAGCTGCCTGTTAATTTGTTTCACTGTACATTTTCTATGTAGTCCACTTACATGTACATGTACATGTACATGTATGTACCGGTACTTGTACAATTTTCTTTGCGGGGATGGGAGTAATGTCTAGCAGTCCTTTCGCTTTGTAATTTTTAGAGGTAATTTTTTTGTAACACATTGTGAATTTCAGTCTTGTTTCCATTGCTCATTGTCATGATGTGTTCAGTCAACATGGTGGCATACAAGACTTCCCAGTGGAGGAGAACTCTGTTGCTCATTTGGTGCTGCCTGACTGTTCCACTGATGCCCCGGCCGCATTCAGCTGCTGGTACCGGTATGCTGGTTGCTGAAGGATGGTCTGAGAACACCACCAGCAGAGTTGGTGAGTACAGGAAAGACGCAAGTGATCTGACATACATGTAACTACCAAATACCGGTATATGATGTATATAATTTTTAGCCAGTGATTTTTTAATGGAAATCTGATCCTTCTGAATGCAATGTGACACAACAAAATTGAAATGAAGCTGTTTCTTTCTTTTTTCTGCTGAAGGCTCTTCAGTCAAAATCTAGACTATACATGTAATCCTTTACGGCATGCAGTTTTGTTGCAGTTGTTGAGACAGACTTCACGACTATCAGAAAAGGAAATTCTCATTCCAAGCAAAGAAATCATTGATGCTGTGTTTTGTATTTTCTTCCAAAGCCATGGATTGAGACCTGAATTCAGACAAATACTATACAGTGTATGCAAAACAAAAATCACTCTGACTTGACTCATTCCCCAGCCCCCTTCAGTAGAGCAAGTTTGCCAAAAGGATCTGTGAATCTAAAATGAGGTCCTGAGTAGTGGGCCTGCTAAAATTTAAGACCTCTGTCGAAAATTTGAAGCAGCTTTTGTTGATGTACATGTAGTTTTGTTCTGCATGGTTTGGCTTGTTCCAATTTTTTATCCCCAACCTTTGCTGCTAAGAGTATGTTCAGACTCTTCATTTGAAACTTTAATTAATATGGCTTTATCTTTTAACTTTATCTGAAAGTGATATGACAAATCTGGTGTTACATAGAGAGAATTCAGGGAAAAAGAAATACGGTACCGGGTCTCTGTGGTTGACTCACCTTTGCATTTGTTTATGTCATTCTGCTTACTGGTAATGACATCTGAGAACAGGGCACACGTACCGTACATGTATGTGGATATCAATTACATTGTACATGTACATGTAGGAAGAAATTAATTTTGGTTTTTTCCTTTTTGGAAATACTGATTCAATTTGCAGCTCGACATGTACATGTACATATTATTGTTCACAGGTTGAAAACGGTAGCAAGAGAGGTCAGGTGGCACTCTTTACAATAGTAAATGGCACCTCATGCACTTTGTGTGCAGAATGTGCCCATTGAACTTTTTTGTACCACTTCATACTTTGTGTGCAATGGACATGCATTTGTGTTTTTTTCTCCCTTCGTTTCCAGTTCGGATCTTCCCCCCAATTTTTCCCCCCAAACAACTTTTAACTATGCACTGTCAAAGTAGGGTAGGTCAGGAAACAGGAAGCTCAGGAATAGTACACGTATATGTACTTTGTTTTTTCCTCGTTGCGTTTGTCCCGTGCGAGAACTTTGAATAACAGTGACTTCATGCCAAACCCAGTCAAAACCAATTCACTGCACAGGCATATGACACCTTGGATTTATAAAGAATTGTAACACATGAACAGAAGACTGGTCATTCCTGTGCCCAGGCTACCACATTTCTTCAGTGCTGTCACTGGAATTGTACAATGTACAACTTGTGTCTTGTAGATCCAATTCCACCGGACCCCGCATCAGGTTTGCACTGCTTCAGCTACGATTTCAGATGGGTTACGTGTACCTGGATGAGAGGAGGCCAGAATGACAGCGTGAATTCCACCGACATCCTCATGTACAGAGAAATACCAAGGTAACTTTGCAAATTTTTTTACCTGTTGAAGCAGAAGGGTTCATCTAAATACAAAAAACTTGTTTACAACACGATACATGTACATATATGTATCACGATATATGGGTTGTGACACAATACATATTGCGATACGCAAAATGTGACATGCAACATTAACAAAATGAAAACCAACACAGCTGAATTGAAAAATGTCCTTGCTGTATATTTCCCACATACATTTGCATGTACCTGTACTCGAGCTAAGAAGACTCAAAGATGCGCATGGAGATTTTCATTGAGTTTTGTTATTACATGCCCAGAGCTAATAGCTCCGTGGTACATGTATGTGAAACAGAAGTTTCGCATTAAAGTGAGTCACATACATGTAAGCATAGACCTGAGTATATTGTGATTTCAAGATCAGTGTACATGTACCCGGTAACAATGAGATGTGCTGCCTACAATGACACCACAGTTTTGCTTACGTGTGTTAAAAATCGGATTTGCATGAAAACCAACAAGCCATCAGAGTAGCCCTTTAAAATAGCAACACATGTGAAAATGAGGTGTATTGGGACTCACATGTGTGTTTCAAGGGGTGTACATGTACATGTATTAAAAAGTACCGGTAACGGCATTGCGTGTACGAGTACCTTACAAGTATCCTTTTAATTTTGGATAGTTTTGATGGCTCAAATAACTTCCTAGCTCAGTGTGCCTCAGTGTTATTAAACATGTTAAAGTACCGGTACAGAAAATGAATAAGGATAACTACTCAACACAGGATTTAAGGGCAGGCCAGGGTAGACGCTTTGACACTTGGACAGAGTGGGACATCTTCCTTCCGGATGCTTTTGTGGAATTATGGTTCATGGCGACTCTGAACAGGGAGTTATGGGGAAGAACTTGCCACAGGAAATCAAACCTTGGTGATCTGCCGGTTCCAAATAAAACAGCAGGGCAGCATAGCCAGCCTGTGGTCCAGAGTTTACACAGGTGCATGCACATGTATTCACCGCTCATTTTTGCAGAAGACCTCCTGAATTATCCGAAATCGGCCACACTGCTTCAAGCCAAGATTTGTTTTTTACATGTACCTGTATGTACAATGTACATGTAACTTTCAAGGGTCATCAAGGCTCATGCAGATTAATAGTGGCTGGATCTGCACTGTACATACATACATGTGTCTTTCTCATCTTTTGTGAAATCCTCCCAAATTTTCTGGTGAATTTGGAAAGGTCTTAGAGGAGATATTAAAGGGTTAATTCATGTTGTGTTCCACACATTGCGGAACACAAGAAGAACAACTCACTACTATTTCTTGTCAATAAAACAGTCAGAAAGGACTCCCATGGTACTTTGTTAATTTTGGTTCCCTTTTTTCTTTTAGAATTAAATATATACCTCATATTGGTCTTCAATTTCAATTTATTTATATTTATGTATGCGTATACATGTAAGTCACGCCACAGTGCTGATGATCCAGCCATGAAGATGCTGAAGCAACAGTACAGTGCGTCAGTGGTTATGTACAGTCCTAATAAATGTAAGAAAAGTATGAACGAATGTCGCCCTAAAAAATTCATTTTATATTGTCAAATTTAATATTGTGGGCTGGATGATTTTCCTGTGTGCGTGGGCTGTGCGTCAGCTCTTGCCCGTTTTTCCCCAAGCGGCCAGTAAAAGTTATGCGGTCAGGGACATACATGAACAATAAAATCTTGTCAACTCCAAGTCGGGTAAATCTAAAGATTGTTTTCATCTTGTAGACCGACTATTTCTTGCCAAAAGAATAGGCTTCTCTGTAAAGGAAAAAACCTCTGTAACTGTCCACAACATGACATCTGGTTATCTCAAAGTTTTTGTGACGCCAATCAAAAAACACTGCCAAATTGCTTCAAAAATGAAAAATCTGCCACGAGACCTTGGTTTGAGTCATCACATTGGAACTGCTCGTGTTTCATGCATGCATGTTGCATGCGGCACATGCACTGCACACACCACTGCGACCACGACAAACCCAGTTTTCAGGCTGGCCTGAATGCTGCCGCAGACCCTTTTGTGGACAGTCCAATCACTGACACTTTCCAAGAACCACGTGACCACAGGAAGTGTTGTCAGCAGAAAGCCCAAGTGAAAAACCCCAAAATTCTGTGGCATGTCAAGCTGAACACGATCGGCGAAAAGACGGAAGATGTGCCACACAAAGGCACACCACTGAAGCGATTGGTTTTCTTTTAATGGTAGAAAGAATTCTTTAGACAACAACAATAAAAAAAATCTTAGTAAAATTATTATTTGTCTGCCAAAAAAGTACACCATGAGAATGAATAAAAAGTGGGGAAATAATCATCAAAAATGTTGCCACAGTAGAGCATGTCAAGTTTAGGATAACGTACACATTTCATGTATGTGTTTCATGACTCCGTGACTCGGGGAATTTTGTTAATAACTCAAAATCCGGACAACTCAAATTTTTGTTTATTTTCCAAGATTCAAGTTAGTAGATGTAAATGGCAATCAATGAAAACTTGAGTACCACCAGCACGTGGTACGCATTGCCCGGCCACGGTTTTTGTGACTGATTTTATCCTTCAAAGTTTGCCGTGCCGTCTGCAGGCCTTGCTCAAACTTTTTTTCCTTGCTAGTCCACTGGGCTAGTTCAATGGATATTTTACTAGCCCGTTTTAGAGTTTTACTAGCTTGTTTATAAAAAAAATGTTTATGTTATCAGCTTACCAATGCAGAATTTGTCATTTCGGAAAATAAAAGGCTCATGGTATAAATAAATAAAGAGGCATGTATGTCAGTAAAAGTCACTGGTCACGGAGCCAGGATCAAAATCATCTCTTTGCTCCATTTTTCCTATCGTTTGGGTTGCTAACATTTGGCAAAAAATGCTACTACTTTTTGCTTACTTTCCGACCTTCGAACATGCGCGGTGAACGAGAGAAAACTTTTTTCAATCAGAAGAGGGTGCTGTTTGGCTTTGTGTTTACTTTGTACCAAATGCTTTCAAGGACTCCTGCAATGCCCAGTAAAGCTAGCTGTTGTCGGAAAAATTGATAAGGGCCCCCCCAAAATACTTCTGGTTTCCGTTTACCCACCGACCCTTACTTTTTTGCACGACCCTAACATTTTTATCAGTAAGTTAGAAAACCAATTTACAAAATTAAACAAAATAGAAATTAATGCTGATGTCTTTTCTGTCTTTACAAAATATCTTTCAACAACCCTCTCTTATGTTAAAACGCTTGTTTTTATATATTTTCCTACTTAATTTGCAATTTTTGAAAAGAAACTTCTGTCATTTTCACGAGTTCCACTCATGTTTTGCTGTCGCAGTAGTGAAATTTTGTGTGCAAAGCTCAATGCATGAAAGTAAAGCTGTGCTGGTTCCTACCACGCTGTGGCCATGCAAAAGAACACGAGATCGAAATGTGCTAACCAGTCTTTACGTCCCAGTCAGGAGTCGATCAAAACTACATCAGTGTCGCATGTAGCCATACAGCTGCAGGTCGAAAAAACATCGATGTTGCAAGAGGATTTCTTCAAGTTAATTCACAGAACTTGGTTTCTTGGTTATGTATTTCTTTTCTGTGTTTACGAGTTCCTGCCACATGGTTTATCGCCTGTCTGGATGCATCATGTATGCTTACCACGCGATACACCGACATTGCTGGCTAGTTTGCCATCGTGATTACCTGACTAACTGTGTGTGATTGTCCATAATTCTTGTGATCTGTCAACTGCAGAAATTTTACTTATATCAAGACATGTTTTATAATTGTTTGAGACAATTTTTGAAAGCTTTCATCCCCATTCAGGCTATTACATCAGCACAAAAAATTGACCAAACAAAATTCTGACCTACCGCAGGGATCTGCCGCTGCCGGTCGGCGCCGGTCGGGCCCGACCGGCACGCAGAATTGCCGACCGCCACAATCTGCCAAATCAACTTTTCCGACCGGCACATATTCCCGACAAGAACCCAAATAAAATAGCATCTTGGTCGAGGGATCGATCGTGAAGATATGAAGATCGTGAAGAAACCGTAAAATTTCTTCGTAAATTTCACTTTGCACTGCCATGCATATCGTCTGCGCACCAACGTACGTGCATATGCAGCATATCTGGACCAAATATTAACATGAACCAATAGGAGGCTTTGTTACGCGCAATGCACGTGTACATAGTGCGTAACTAATCTTTCCATTGGTTGGAAGGCCACACATAGGCTTGCATATGCAACGCTCTCATCTCAGTGTGCGAAGATCGGAAAACCCCCTCTCCATGATGTACAGCGTTGTTTGTCCAGTTCCGCATTTTACCCAGTTCCACAACTTGAAAAGAAAATTTGGCTTAACTTTCAGAAAGACAAAATTGCAAATGACCCCATTCACACTTCGTTTAATTAAACACTTAAAAATCTGGCAGAAAAACAATTTCACATGTACTTGCAAAACTGACAATCGACTGTGACTGTTTTTCGCCGCGCCGACCACGGTTAGCAACATTCGGTGCATGTATTTTCTGCTCGATGTTGCATAAAACGATCACTGCGATCGTTTTTTAAACCAACGATCGCACCGCATTCGTTAATTGTTGTTTATCCCACGGTGAAAATATTAACTCCGCAAGCATGATTTTGCCTTTTCCGTAAACGAGTTCCGTATGGCAAGATACACGCGCTCAGTATGCACGTGACACATGGCCAAATGTGTCTGAAAAGCAAATGGCCAATCTACATTATGTTCATGTAGACTTTAAAATGACTGTTCAGAAAACCCCTGCACACATTTATGAATGTCGTTATCCCATATGCATACTGTACGAACTTTTGTACAAAGAAAATAAGGAAAATATTCCGCCAAGATTTTGCATGTTTCGCCTTATTTTCAACACACAAAAAAAATGAAAAATGATTTGAATAGCAATGAAAAATTATGGGCATCATAGAGATAGAAATTAATTCAATATTTAAGGGATTTACAGAATAAAATCAATATTTATTTCTACTCTTTTTTTTTCTAATTCAATTGCCCGTCTAAAATTATCACCTCATCCTAGTTGACCAAAATTACAAATTTTCAATTTTTTTTTAGTAAATTTCAGACATGAGATCCCTAATTCTAGGCTGTGTATACACAGCTGAAAACACCCAGAAAGTGCTGTTTCCGGCCATCTGGGGGCTTTTAGATTCCAAAAATTTTCTGCTACACTCCGTGCCAACCGATGGTGGCGCTCCGCTTAGATAGTCCTGCCGGCACTAAAACCATCCTGGCCAGAACCCTGCTACCGATACTATTTTTGAGAGGCATGTACATGTAGTCAGAAGCAGAAGTGGCCTAAACAGTAGACGAGAATAGTGTGCACATGTGGTATAGCACTGTACCATGTGCTATGCTACTCCAGCACTACAACCCACCAGTCTACTCTGTTCATGGCATTCACAGTCGCTTATCGCCCTGTCATGCGAGAATCACGTTTCAAAAACTCAAGTAAAAACACATCCACAACAACTCGGTTTTTGCGATCTTGTATTTATTATCGCAACAAGCATTATATATTTTGATCTAAGTTTTAACAGGTAGGCTTATTCTGAATTTTTCACCAGTCCACCGGGCAACCAAGGAACCAAGTTTAGGTAGCCCGGAGCATTTTTCGCTAGAAGTTTTATGCCGGGCTGGTACTATTTCAAGGCCTGCGTCTGGTGTATTAGCTGTAGAGACTTTTTCAGCATGAGAATCAACATACATGCAAAAGCCGTGGCTTATATTCCAAAGCTTACGATACATTCATTGTACCTAGGGACATCCTTACATGCCCTAGGTTTCTAGATGGCACTCGCTCAAAACAACAAAAGATAGAATGTTGTTTTTCAAATCACCATCACATTGTCTTTGATATCATTATACCAGCAGTGGAGAAGTTTGGAAGGAATGCTGTTCCCCTGATTGCCATGTATGCGGTGCCACCAGCTGTAAATGCAAGTGTAAGCCATGCTATCGTTGTGACTACCGCGTCAGAACAACCAATGAGTGGAACATGGTGGCAGATTCTACAAAAAAATGCTTCAACACCCTTACAGACAGTAAGTAGAGTCCATGTCAGCTCATTTTGAACTTGTTTTGTTTGTTTCTTGGATGCATTACTGGGTAAACAAATTCAGCATCCCTTCATTTTTATGCCTTGCTGGCATAGCTGAAGAAGCATGTGGCGTTTGCCTTGTCCTTCCATGTGTGAGTATGATCTGATGAACTGGTGCTTTGTGGAGGCCCAAGAGAGTAGGATAAAAGGTCTCCACAAGAAATTTGCTGTTTGTTTCTGTCCCTTTGTACATGTACATGTGTTGAGATGGGAGCATTGAGAGGAGCAACTGCTTGCATATTCTGAGTTGTAGTGATACCAAACCACTTGGCACAACACAAAACATCAGACTGAAATCAAATCACATTCATCGTGATGTGAGTCATGATATAGTAATACAGTCCTATTGATTCATTTATAAAGTGCAAATTCTTCACGTAACCTGAACAAATGAACAAATGGGAAGCATGGCTAATTTTGGGGAGCCTTGGCAAAAGCAGGGCACCTGCCAATATGGCGTCCAATTAGTCTACATGTAGCTTTTAACAGGTTGTTGTCAGCTGTTTTGGGGTAGGGATTTTTTTTTTATGCTTACTTCTTTGGCCATAAATTTACAAAACAGTATTTTCTGCTTGTCAGCTTCATGAAGTTGGGTGTTGTTCAATGGATCCAAAATCGTGCATCTTTCCTGTTGTTTCTTAGGCAAGTTGCATCCCCCAAGCCAGCTAAGCGTTTCCAACCATTCCGACTCCAGGCTCCTCCTGTCTTGGCGTCCTCCAGATGAGCTCTCCGACCCAGGGGTCATTACCTACATCGTAGAGTACAGGTGGGAAGGTACCCCAGCCAATGAAAGCTGGTATAAGAAGCAGGTACGGGTAAATTGCATTGCATTTGTGTGGTGAATTGAGCTGGAAACTCCCACCGTGGCAAGTTGTAGTGAATCTTGGACTTTCGCCCTGCTAGACGTGTATCATAACACTGTATACTCGATGTTTGCACCTGAAGGTTTGTGGAAAAAACCACAAGTGTACCCGGGTGAGACTCGAATCCACGACCTCCTGCTTACTAGTGCAGATGTCTTAACTACTCGACCACCGAGCTTGCCGGTGTCGGCTTGCTGGTTCGACTCAGACGTAGCAGCGGTTAACGAGAACAACTATTTCTAAGAATGGATATACACCAAGGAGATGTTAATCAATCTTGGACTTTTGCCCTGCTCGATGTGTACCATAGACATCTGCACTAGCAGGAGGTTGTGGGTTCGAGTCCCACCCAAGTACGCTTGTGGTTTTTTCACAAGCCTATGGGAGCAAACACTGAGTATACAATGTTATGATGCATGTTGGGCAGGGCAAAAGTCCAAGATTGATTAACATCTCCCCGGCGCAAATCCATCCTTGGAAATACAAGTTGTCATCTCCCATCACCTGCCCATTGCCTTATTTTATATTTAAACAAAATTTGCCCGTCAGTACAAACCCAACTGGCATGCCCGTCTCCCAAAATGTCTTGACAGCATACTGTGAATGGTTTGTTAACCTCAATTCTGTGTATTAACAAGACCGAGAAAGGAACAGTGAAGTACACTCTCGTGGGTTTGGGTCATCCATACGGCTTGTACAAAGTCAGAGTGAAGGCGCAACGTCCAACCATTGAAAGCAACTATTCAGAAGTGGCCGAAGGGCGTACCACTGAAGGAGGTAAGACCACCATTCACTCGCAGTGCTTTGTGATACTGTGGAAGGGGGAACCAGGACAGGGGATGGTCTGTCATCCACGTCTGACATTTTAGGAACCACGTCTGATTAATGCCATTTGCAGCAGAAATGTGTTGATTTGCTTCAGCTGACTTGTCAGACCAGACTGGGTCCTGCACTGAGTGGAGTTGATTGTCTTTAGAACCTTAGCTGGCCACCCACTACGTGGAAGTCAACCCGAATCTTTATTACATTATCTTTTTTCAAATGTTCACAGTTTGAGAGAAACACGTATAGCAAGTACATGGAACTGTACACCAAAAGAAGTGAGGAGCGACTCTAACCTACATGTACATGTAATCATAGGGACACCTGTACAGGCCATTCCATGACATTTGTTTCCGTCCAAATTAGGCACTCGCAATTACATGTACATGTACATTGCAAGTAATTTAAAGTAATAGTGCCCAGTCGGGCACTTTGCTGAAAATATGTGACTCTTTAGAATGCCTTCAGTTGTAATCCCTGAAAAGTTCCTTTTTGTATTTTGCACAGAGGTACATGCATGTAATGAAATTTGTGGGCTGGTGTAATTAGGTCACTTTTGTACATCAGTGTCCCCCTCGGGCCTGTGGGTGACCACTGACCAGAGGTCAGTCAAATGAGCGGAAATGGGAACTTCTTATCAAAGTCCCTCTGGGTGTTTGGATGTGCAGTCATGACCTCATTGACATACCATTTGTATATACTGTGTCATATCCTCAGTAGTGTTAGCTTTTCAGAATGTTCCTACAAACTTAAGAAGGAGCGAGGGGAAAAAAATACACATGTATGAGTAGCAGGTACATGTACATGATCTTCTTTGCCAACTTGGGTTTTTTGGGGTTTGTTATGATTTTTTTGCTTGTACTTTTCATATTTTTAAAATTAACATTCTTGGTTTTCTTCAAAGTCCCTCGAGATCTGCCAAAAAATTTCAGATGCGTCGACAAACCGAATCCTAACAGCAACAGGAGGCAAGTGCAGCTCTCTTGGAAGGTGGGTCATTGGAAATCTTGCCAAAAAAAGAAGATACCCCAGCCTTGGATGGAAGTGAAACATTTCCAACTGAATCGAAAACTGTTCAATTACTTTTTTGTTTTTGTTTTGGCTGTGTTTGTGGCGTGTTTTATTTTTTGATAATATCTTAGCAAATTTAAATCTTTGATACCAAATGGTTGATACCATTGGAGCAATAGCGTAACATTTTCCCATTTGGCACAGTACGTGTTGTACTTGTGGTTTGGGCCAATGAATGCCTTCATTTTTTAGCTTATATCAAGTAATGTAATTTCCGAATGGCTAAAATTTTCTTGTGTTTTTCTTGCTTTGGTACAAAAATGCCTGTATTTGTAACCTACTCTGTAAAAATGAGTCACAAGTCTCTGTGGCTCTCTTTGATTTTTACTTGGTCCTATGAGGAATTTGAGCTCTTTGTTTTGATGTGTCACTCAGTTTGGTACACAATGTTACATAAAAATGGACTTACGTACAGTAGATACTAAAATGTTGAAGATTCCTATTGCTTTAAACACTGCGCAAGATTCTTTCAAAGGCCTTTATCTCCAAAGTGGCTTTAGTGACATGACTCTTTTTCACAGAGAGGGTCACAGTTAATTATTGAGGTGGGTTTTCCATTTGGGTGTGTTTTGGGAGTGGGGGAGGGTGTTTGTGGTCAATCGCATTTCTTTATATTGGCCCTGCAAATGAAATACATGTAACAGCGGACATGCTATGATTTTGATACCACAGCCCCTGTCAAATGAGTTCAAACTAAATGGGGAGTTGCTCGGATACCTCATCTCATACACCAGCAGGGATGGAGGCAAGCCGACGACACTGAGTGTAGGCGTGAATGTCACCAACTACACAGTCTATGGTGAGCTGATGTGGGATACTAGACTTAACCCTTACCTTCCCCAACCAGCAAAACTCCAACACTGGGGTCTGTTAGAATCAGGATGATTACTTCACTCGTAAACTGACTGTGATTTGCGTGGGATTAGGCATACCGCAAATAAAGCAGAGTCTAGCTGTTTATGTGCACAGTTTACTATTCGGTGTTGGAATTTCAAAGGATGAGGAAGGTTGCTAGTAAGTTGCTCTAGGAAGTTAGGGCTAATGTGCCTCCTGCTTAAAGCTTACAGTCCTACCTGTGGCAGATCCAAAGGATAGAGACAAGCCTCATATTCCAAAGTGCTTCAGTGTTTGCCTTTAGAAAGCATTCTAGGCTCTGTTCACACTGCAGTGGTAGGCATCCTCACATTTGGAGGAATGCCAAGGGGATGTTTTCTATTGGTCTTTCCAGTGGGGCACTACACTGTGAAAGGGGGTTGTTTAGTAAACTGCCTGGCCACAGAGTTACCGGGTAGGTGTTTGTTTTTCTTTTTGAGTCTTTGCTGATCAGATGATTCATTTTCCCTTGCACGGTGTGCATTGCTTTTTTGTTACTGGAAACAGTTACTCATACATTGAAAAACAGTGCAACCGAGAATTGCAGTTACAGGCAGTATTGCATCATGAAATGAAATACGATGCATTTTTCAGTTGTGGTTGATAAATGACACTGATTGAATGTGGGAATTTAGCCCTTCTAACCGCGCCCTTGCCTGCTGATGCAGTGCAAGAGGAAACTCGGTGTTTACCCTGTTACCTTTATACAGTAACTACAGGTAAGTGAACCTTCCAGGGCTCGCGAAATTTTTAAAAATGTAGTTGCCCTTCGGGCACAGGAGTCTACGTGCGTAACAGATTTGTACGTGATGTAATGGGTTCGCCAACTTTGTGGCGTGGAGGGATTTGTGGTCGATGGCTCGCTGGGCACCAAAGTCAAGTCAAAATTTATGCAGGCTACCATGTTGATGCACTGATATTCTAATATATAAACAAATCCCCTTTAAAATTAGATTTTCTTTACTAGAAAATATGGTTGTTACAATGGTTTTGGCAGAGAAATGGGTTTACGCTTGACTACGCTTTATGTGTAAAGAAAATTTTGAAGTGATCCAGAACTGGCTAAACCGATCCAGAACTAGGAAAAGTGTCGTCGTCACGTTTGTCGATCTTGTAAGACAAATTCAAAGCTCAAAATTTGAAAATGTACATGTACAAGGTAGACCTCTGCTCCCATTTCATTGGAATTTGATGATAATTGAGCTGTAATATGACTGAATATAGTTTTAGCGATCCGGAACAAGGAAAAAGACTGAATGCAGACACCTTTGGTTCATGCCAATGATTTGACCGTACGTACCATGGTGCACCTACCCAAACATGTACAGTCATTCAACATCAAGGTTAGGATGTCGCTCTGTTTTTTGCAGTCTTTTTTTGCGATCTTTTTTCAGTGCACGGTGCTGAAATGTCCAAAACCCCGGGCAAAAATGTGTTGCCGAAAACAGGTGCTTGCCCACCAGGCTGGCAGCCTGGAACATTTGGTCGCCCAACAAAATACTTTGGTTCTCCTGGGACGTCGGACTACCGATTCTGCGAGCCCTGCCTTCATTACACAATGTGGGCATTGCATGCAGCACATAGTTTAATGCTGTGAAACCAGGGGGCCCAATTAAGTCTGCTGTTGGTGCCACGCTTTTGTGTGTCATTGGTTCTACTCCATTCTAGGCACTACTACCAATTCCACAGTGCTGGTAAGCGCTGCAGCCAGGTGTTTCATGTTGATGCATGGCTGCCGCACAATGGGTACTAGATTGTTTTCAGCTCTTCCAACCGGTACATGAATATTGAAACTTAAAGAGAGAAGCAAACTGTGGTATCTGTTCTGGCCCTAGAGTGTTTGAAGGTCCCCGATTTCTTTCATGGGCCTCAAGCATTAGATGGGGTAATCCAGCCATGAGCAAAACCAATCCATCAGCTACAACTAGAAGTCATTTGTCACTGAGGTGGTGCCACGCTCATCAACCCATTGTGTTTGTTTGGTAACTTGAAGGTGGGCATGCATTTGAGCAAGCTGGAAATGTGGCAGTTGTTAAAGTGGCGCAGAGTCCTTTTTTTTCAATCTCCTTTACAAGTGACTACACCATGTATTTGCATGCATCACTGACCAGTAGCATTCATTAGTGTTGTAGTCAAGTACTTTACGAGCATCAAGTATTTTTAGCCAACTATTGAACTGATTAGGACTAGGGAGTAATGCTGGAGTACATGAGTCTTTGTTGGTACATGCACAGGGGTAAGACTTCAGACACTCCGGTTTTGTAAAAGTGAAGTTTTAAAGAGAAAAATACTTGAACAGTACTCAGCCAAGTACTTATCAAGTTCATTTGTCATAAAAACTTAATTTTTTTGAAATAGTGATGTTCTGAAGTCATCATCTTATTTTGTAATCTTACTTTTGTGCATCTACCAGTACCATCTGATGTCCATGGACTCCAGCTTTATCCCCACCCAGCCAGCTCAATATTTGGCAGAGAGCTTGGTACTCGACGAGTACTCGGGTACAACACTGGCACTCACAGACTGATAATACATTACTCAGTGCTGGTTGCATCGTTTCATTGGTTTCAATGCTGAGTTGTTTCAGTTGCTGTGTCCCACCACCCTTACAGAGCAGAGATGTTGGTGTTTAATTGTGACAGGGGAATTAGTCTACAGGCTGCATGTCTCATAAAAAAAATCATATTTGTCCACAGACCTGCAAAAAGACCAGTACTACTACTTCCACATACAGGCACGCAACTCCATGGGAACATCTGTGAAGAAGTCATCGTGCAGTAGAATTAACGTCGTAACGCGTGAGTTAAAACTTGAGGGAGGAGACAGATTATCTTTCCATAACAAATAAGGGCAGACAGGACAGAATCCAGTTAAAAGCCTCTAACCTCTTCTTACTGAATAGGTCTGAGGCGATCAAGGACCAGTAGTCAACTACTGGTTTTTTTGTGATGTACCTAGCGTGTGTGCAGTGAAGTTGAAGTGCGTGTGACTTCAGTCAACCATCATTTAGACTTTTAAGGAGAAGCAGTGGAAGTAGGAAGGGCAAAATAACAAGGATAGAAAAAAGTGACCAGTGACATACTTGCTAGTACATTTCCTGCCTTTACTTCTTTTTTTTTTCATATACTTGTGCTATTAAAACCAGCTGTTACAGCCAGCGATGTGACCGACCTTGGTAGGTTGCTCATTCATAGTGGACTAGACTAGTCCAGCTGTCTTCAAATAGCATGCACCTGATCAGAGTTGGTGGAGTTACGGTTAACTCTGGTCCTTGATCGGACTTGCCCATGCAAGGATATGCCGTCACCACGCAGTGTTACAGCTGCCGAGCTCTACCTGAGCTCAATCCTGCAAAGACTTCTGGAACATCTCGGTGGATGTCAAAAGATGTGGAACGGCCGGGGCTAATTCGTCCATTGGCTGTCACGTGGCTGATCCATCTTTTTTTCCCTCCCTTTTAGCTGAGCCAATTTCTGTTGGACTTGTAGTTGGTGTGTGTTTTGCCTTCCTCATGGCCGTTGTGCTTGTGGTGATCATCTTCTGTCGTATCAAGAAGTCGATTCGCAAATTTCCAGCTATCAGGCCCCCATCACTGCTTTGGGTGAGCACACATTTGTCTTACACAGTTTAATTAAGTAGTTATCAAACCAAAACAACCATCAAAACTAGATTCATTAGTGTGCCGATGTCTGCTAACAGTAAAGTGCCCATATTTTTGTTCAGACCTTCATGATCTGTTGCATACATTATACCAGGGGCTGGTTGCCACCCACTCCAAGAAATGCCAAGTGCCAATAGTGCCAGTTGTTTGATAAGCAACTGGATTTCATTTGTGTGAAAACATTGATTGCATTTTTTTCCAAACAATGGAAAGCGACAGATGGTGGAATTTCCCATGTTAGTTTTGGCTCCTTGCAGATTGTTGCTGTTTCCCCTTTTTAGGTATATATTTTAAAGAAAAGAGACTTCCAAAAGAAAACGTCAAAAGTATTTGTCCAATTATTGCTTCACAGGCAGAGAATGATTGCTTATCAGAAAACAGAAAACATATCATGGTCAGGGAACCGGAAAAGTTTGATGACCTCATCCCCTGTCAGCTGTTTGTCGATCTTGGACCAAAGGAGAAGGACATGGTTGACATCGACATCATAACCGATGGCTTTGACATTGGTGACAAGCCACGGGGTGCCAAGGGCAAGGAACGGGGAGACTCAGCAGGGGCCAGTTGTGTTGACGATGGCACTGTATTGGACTATGTCCAGCAAGGGTTCGTTCCTGGGGCAGCAGCTTCTAGTGACAGAATGTACAGCCCTTCTGAGAGTCCTGCCGATGCCTACAGTCAGATGGGACTGCGTGGAGGGGCCAGAGCCACTGCCGCACTGTGCGACAGCACGGGAAGCAGTAGTCAGGACTCAGCTGGGCCCTCTCAGAGTCAGGCCAGACAGGAGACAGGAGGGGCTGAGGCAACAAAAGGACAAGGGAGCAGGTCAGAGGAGGATGTAAATGGGGCAGGAATTGATTCTTATGTCCACAGTGCCTTTGATCGGCCACATGTGAGGGCATCACAGGAACCTTCGCAATGTACTGTGGACTCATCAAATTCCCCACGAGACAGAGCCTCATTGGTGTCCCTTGGAGCCACAGCACCTTGTGCACCGCCAGTCTCTGAAACCACACCTACCAACAAGCCCCCAGGAGCCCCAAATATTGCCAGGACTCAAAGTGCAGATGCCCTCTCTGACGACAGTGAAGAAGGGGCACTGAACTATGTGAGGGTCGGTTTAGACTCTGACGGTATTGATGTGGAAAGCATGAATGGAGTTGAGCCGGCCAATGTGAATGGATATGTCGTCCAGGGAATGTTACCCAACATGTCAGTTCCTCCGATGGCTCGAAACGTTGCAGGTGAGGCAATGCACAGTGCTGCACCTTCTGGCTATGTCGATCAAGCACAGCTATCGAATCTCTCCCCACCACCCTCTGCGCAGCCTGCTACACACAGCGACCACATCCACATGAACGGAACAGTGGGCGGCAGCAGTGGTGGTGGCTACATAACAGCGGCACAAATGAGCAACATTGCGCCACTGGATCCTGAAGTGGCCTTTGCAGAGGAAAGCCCCTCGAACAACAACAACAACAACCGTGGACAGGAGAATGTTGTATCTGAACCCTTAGTGCTACAGAATGAATCTAGGCTTGAAACTGACAACCTGGCGAATGTGACACAGCAAGAAGCCACAGGGTTGCTTTCTGGGAATCTGGGCGTTGTCCCCAGCACCGCCATCACCGATGATGGGGTAGTGCCCAATGGGCCAGTTGGTCCTGGTAGTTACGTGACCACTGACCAACTTACCAATCTTCCCCTCCGAAGTCCACAACCAAACTGCCATGCGAACAGAGATGCTGGAAAATAGTATACATGTACAAGTATTGACAGCTTTATTTCATCTTGGGAGAAACAGAACACTCCATGGGTCACCGTTTTACGCCCCATGAGGTAAAGAAGTCAGTATTTGTTTTATAACGCCTCATATACAGGTGCTGCTTGATCTTAGCAATGACTAATTAATTTAGCCTTCACATAATTAAATGAAATACCATTTGAATATTTGTTTAATATTCACCAGCAATTTTCCAAACTATCTCTGCACAGAATGTTTGAAACTAGCTCTTTATTATCAGACTTGGAAAGATGCACAACATGCTCATCTGTATGTAATACACAAAAGCTTTTGCTGTTCGTAGAGTATTTTGGTTATTACAAGTATGGTTCTTTTGGCCATGCACAACAATATAGTGAATGGCATGTGACTAGTTATTAGCCAATAAAGATGCAGTCTGTGAGTGAGATGTTATAACAAGGACCAAGTGTGGTATCACGATTAAGGCACTAGAGTACCTGGCCATCTTATCGTAAATGATTGTAAATATGTATCCAGAGAAACTGAATGACAGTGCAAGAATTTTGAGGGAGTTTTAGACTCGTTTGTTGGACCAATTCCTGTTTTTATCATGTAATCAGATAGGATAAAATCTTTTGAACCAGAAATGTGATGTTACAGTACAGACAATTTTAAGAACCAGGGCATCATTTTGCTTGAGTAGTACCATCCCAGTAGCAAGTAGTGCTGAGGATGAACATTGTTACAAACTTGACATTTTATTGGCATTCAAAACTGTTCAAATTATATTCTCATGTCCGATGTGCATATTTGTATAAAATTATTGGCATTTCATTTTTGGCTTCTGTTATTCTCAAGGGCGGATGTGGGGTCAATGGGGTCATGGTACTCCCACATTAAAGAAGCAAACAATTGTTTTTTTGAAGTGAAAGGCAATTTTGTGATTTCCTGTCCCCTCCTTCAGAAGCATATACAAAGCACCAAATGTAGCCTCAACCTGTAGAAAGGCCATGAAAGGTTGCAGAAAAAATGAGAATTTTGGGGCTCTTATCCCCAATAAAATTCCCCCCCCCCAAAAAAAATGGTTTGGATCCACTTGGCTCTTCTACCTGTTTTGTAATGTTCGGTCAGACTCTATGTACATGTATTTTGTATCCCTCAGTACGGAAAAAGCAATTGCCACACAAACTGTATCTTTAATGCTGTGTATATGTGATTGTAATGATAGATATGACGAGAATCCCAGCCTTCAACATTACTTTTGAGCTTTGGATGTATAAAGTTGGCTTCATATGTGTTTATTGAAGACATTAACGAAATGCTCGCTCTCATTGGGGTTTTTTTAATTAAGGAGTTCTTAATTTGTGTGCACAACGTGTTTCCAACTTCGACGACCTGTCCCCCACTTTTTCCCTATATCCTGGTCAAACGAATCTCTATCTATCCTACTTCGGACAATAGAATTTTGCCTCTAGTACATGAAGACTTTGAAATGTTTCTCTGATTGCAAAACGTCTTCCTGGTGGTTAAGTAATTACCATAACGTGTCTCACAGTTGTACATTTATTAATATACATGTATTTAGCCTTTGTATATATTGGAGGAGTTTATTCTAGAAGCTTTTATTGTACACTAAGCTACAGTGGAACCGTGCCAAAACTATCGTCCTGATTCTGAGAAATGTTTGCCATAGGCCTACTGCTATTTGGAAAACGATTAGCAGTATTGTCAACATTTCTTTATTCGAATGAGAGGAATGTGTGGTTTGACACAACGTTTTGTTGTCATTAGCAAGAAATGCTCCCTTGTACGCTGGGGATCTGCCCTGTATTGTTTTCAAGTTCATTTCCTCATAGATATTCACATCTGAATCAGCTGCCCAAAATAGAGTACGGAGTTCTGAGTTTTGATTACTCTCCAATGATACAGTCAACTCTCGTTATAACAAACGTGCAGTGGCTAGAAAAAAATTACCTTGTGATAACCATGACTTTGTTATCAAAGGCGAAGAAAAACAAAGAAAAACATTATTCAAAATATTCAGCTGCTCAAAATTTACTCTTTGACACTGTTTTCTTATAACGGTGCTCTTTATATCGAGAGTCAACTGTGTATGTATGTTTATTTTACAAGTAATTATCGATAATGTTTATTTTTGACCATTGTTGATGGCACGTGTAACTGAATTTACTCTCCTGTTACGGTCATGAATATTTTATTGCGAATGTATACGACTACCTCTGTCCGTAATTTTGCACCTCGTAAGTTGCAGGGGGATTTTTTCGTTATCGACTTATGATCGTGTCACATTGCCATGGAAACAACCTATCCTTTTCACCTAGGCCAGTAGCTAGCGTCTACAGGCTGTTGTCTAGTCCGCGAGCGGCGGCGTCTCTTGGAGCTTTTCCAGGCCCTTTCTGTCTCTGATCTTCGAAGCCCTTCTGGTCGCCACACTGCCACTTCGAAATTTATGCCTCAAAGCTGACGTAAAGGGCCTGGATTCTTACGGGAACCTAATGGGGAGCGGTGCTTTTGTACATGAAGAGCAAGTGAATAGTTGCCGTGAAGTGGAAGATTGATCATCACGTTCATGATCCTCTGTGAACCCTCTGTTTTTTTCCTGAGGAGCAAGAAATCAGATGTGTACGAGCTCGCCAATACGCGAATCTTAGCAGTGTTTGAGGACGGTATGTCGGGCTCGGCGTTACACAATTTTGAAGAATTACACTATTAACGCCTGGCGCCATCGGGCTACGAATTCCGTGAAACGCGTGTATTCGGGGGTGTAAGGCCTGGGAGGCGAATTAGGGACTGTTGTGTGGGTTATCTGCTTTGGTTAAGCATTATTTAAATGACATGTATTTGCATGAACGTAAATAAAAACTATACTTGCAGCACAAACAGTATAAAACGCTTGCTTTCTCTCGCTGTTGAAAGGTTATTCATGATTAAACTATGTCTGTGACGTCACTACTTTATTCAAAGTGTAGATTATTTTTACGAATCTACGGCAAACTGTAGATTCGTAAGCTACGAATCTATAGTTATTGTTGCCAACAATAATTATAGATTCGCAAGACAATAACTGGAGATTCGTCACGAATCAACAGTTAATGTCTTACAAATCTACAGTTTTCAAAATGTATTTTTGCGTTGGGGAGATGTTAATCTATATAACGGGTTTTGCCCTTACCCAACGTATATATTAATAAACACTGTATGCTTGACTATTGTCAAGACGAGCACTGAGCATACAGTGTTTATTAATATAGACCCAAGCACATCAAGACGGCTCTCCAACTCAATGGATACAAACACGTCAACCTCTCCAAACCCACCAACGGGACGATATGGTTTCCTATACCCGAAGTCCCCCTGCCACCTCCGGCGTTAGGGTCCCCTTTACCCGAAGCCCCCAAGTCCCCCATTTCCACATTATGTTTGCCTTTCCTGGGCCCCGCATCACACCAACTCCGCAGGATCCTTCAGGCAGCCGACATCCGGGTCATTCACTCAGCGCCCAACAAACTACAGAACCTGCTTCATACCCACAAGGACAAACAAACACCCAGCAGTCGCCCCGGTGTCTACCGCATTCCCTGTGAATGCGACCCAGTATACATCGGGGAGACCGGCAGGAACCTCCACACCAGACTTCAAGAACATCGAGCACACGACCGCAGAGGAGACTACGAGAAATCAGCAATCGTCAAACATGCACACACATCAGACCACCGCATCGAATGGGACAACGCAGAACTCATCGCCCCCATCAAGTGTTGGCACCCAAGAATCTGGGAGGCAATCGAAATCTTCCGGCACAACACCGTCCCACAAGACATCGGATTCAAGCTGAGCGACATCTGGCGCCCACTGCTAGCACCCAAGACCACCACCACCACCACACGGGCAGTAGGGTCCTCTATACCTGAAACCCAGGCCCCCCTCATCCCCTGGTGTTAGGGTCCTCTCTACCCGAAGCCAACCCATCCCCAGTTTCCCGCCTAAACTAGTTTCCCGCCCAAATCTGCATCCTTAATCCTCCACTGGATCCAACACCTGCATGCTCCAGTGCACCCTCAGCAAGCCACCAAGCCACATCACGTTTCACCGACTCCAGACAACCTTTATTACACGGCATCCACTCGAGTCAGCACACATTCTCCTGAGGACGGCCAGAGCATACTGGCCTAAACGTCGAGTTAAACACTCACCGATTCTTCTCAGAACCACACCTCTTCCCAAAAGAGAATTTTACATGGCGTACCCGCAAACCTACATCCTATGTACTTCCGCCATGCAAAGCTTCAAATCTTACTTGTGTACGTTTGCCTTTCTCCATAGAAAATTGACAAAGGTTAGTATCCCTCGTGTTTTCAAGATCAATGCTTTGTAAAGCAAAATTTTCAACTAGGATTTGAATTTTCTCTTCACCTTTCAATAAGGAATTAACTTGATGTCTTTTGGCTGCTTCTCGTTGTCTGGTTTTGTACACTCTTTTGTTATAATGTTGGATTATAGCTTAATTGAAACGACACATCTTCTAGTTGTTCCAAGATCATACCGGTCCTGAGGTGACAGATCTGTCAGAATCGCTTCTCCCCGAGCACATAACGATCTTGCTTGAAGAGTTAGCCCATAAATTATCTTGTATTGCTAATATTTGTAGCGCTATAATAAATTTTAGGAGAAAATTTACGCTTTATAAAAACTCTTAAATGTTATTATTTAACTCCAAAATTGGCATTGTAATTTGAATCCAAAGTTGCACATTCTCCAAGTGAATAGCAATCTGTAGTGAGGGGCATTTCGGAATGATTCATAAGAACATGTAAGTATTAGTGAAGCTCATTTTGAGTGGATTGTAAAGTGGTTCTAAAAGTGGTAACCATACTTTCACGAGGTTGATATAGCATTCTTCAATTTCATAGAGTCCTGTGGCGGTTTTAGTCCGGAAGGTTTCGCAGCAATGACACACGTATAATAATGAATCCAAGGCGCAAGATGAAGAGAATACAGGTACATATCCAGCACCGAGTGTCGACTGCACAAATACTCTCATGAAGTTGATATAGCATTCCTTAGTTTCATAGAGGCCTGTGGTGGTTAGTCCGATTGGTTTGGCTGCACTATGTGACAAACGTGTAACAATGACTCCGAGGCGCAAAAGGGAGGGCAGCGAGTATGTATGCAGCACTGATGCTACGGTGTTGACTGCACCAATACTCTCGATATTTGACTCGGCCCAAACCCGTGCATGTTAATGAATGGAGCAAAGGTGTGCACTCAGGCGTAGGGTAACAGCAAGAGTGTCATAGACTCGAGACTCCACGTTCGTATAACAATGGGAAATAGGTTAAGTCAGAGAATAGACTCGGAACTGTAATTCATGCCTTAACTTAATTTTGATAGGTCGCGTTACCCTGGATGTTACACAGACCAATAATGCCGAAAAGTTCGCGTTGTCGTAATAGGTTGTCTTGAAAACCAATGCAGCTTGGAGCATTTTTTTAAGCAGGAACACTAACTTATGCAACTTGAGCCTGGAACTTACCAATTTCAGGCTATTCTCAATTCCTGTTCCTACCAATTCTTAGTCATGTTGATTTTATTGCTAAGAAAATCTCTAAAAACATTGGACTTCTTAGACGCTCTGCTAAACCTTACCTCCCTACTCCGACATTTAAAATGCTCAGTTAAACCGTGATCTTGCCATTGTTTGATTACTGCAGCGTTATGTGGTCTAGTTGTTCTAGCAATAGTGAGAGACTTGTCAAGCTTCACAATAAACTTGCCAGGTTGATTCTTAATGCCCATCCAAGAACACATATTGCTGATTTACACGAGGCGCTCTCATGGATTCCGATTTACCAATGCTGGCAAAATACTAGAATGTGTGAGGTTTATAAATGTCTTAACTAACTGCACATTACCTCAGCTCTCGTTTCACGCCCCCAACTCATTCATTTGGTACTCGTGCGATCTCCAATGGTTCATTATCTTTGTCCTTCCAGCCCAAGACGAATGCCGGCAAACGAACTTTCCTTCACTTGGGGAGAGTGGGTTGGAACAATGTGGCTAATTCACAAAGAAATGCCTTCGTAATAAAAAGCATTCCCATATTCACCATTTTAGTGTTTTAATCATACCTTGTGTTTGTGTTTTAGTCATCTTGTACTCATTTTTACATTTTTTTCACTTCATACGTTGCATTTTCTCTTACAATTTTTTTTGTGTAATGTATTATAATATTTTCTGTGTGCTATGTTCAGTGGTGTTTGGGATAATACTCATACCGTTTGTGTTGCTAGAACTATGGATTTTTATCACATCGATTCCATTTTATGATCTAATTTGCTTTTATATACACATTTAGGTTTTTTGAGTTTTTTGTTGGTTTGTTTTAACGCTACATTGATGGTTTCTATATTTTATTTAAGTTGTCTGTATATTTTTAATCTTTAGTGTACTGTATGTGTTTTTACTTTAATTTAATTGTATTTGTAATCAGGGCCTTTAAGAATAGCAGTGTTAAACTGAGAAGGCTACCCTGTTGAAATAAAACTAATAATAGTAATAGTGATAATAAGGATATTGCCTAATCCACAACTTTTGCTGAAGATGTACGTGTATATAGGACACGCACAGCTTGTCCGAAACTGGCATAATCATGAGCCTGCGCCTTGCCGACAAAATAGGCGTGCTAATTTAACTAAGGGCCTTTGGTCATAACGAAATGAACTGAACACAGTGAGCCGTTGGATATTGTGGACAAACACAATGGCCCTTGGACGTATGGGATTAACCCAGTGGGCCCTCGGACATAGCCTTTTGAGCCCATTCTCTCGAAGGGCTAAGGGTGAGATCGGAGGAAACTGAAATATCCATTGGGCCCAATGACGAAATGGACCAGGCATAATGAACTTACAGACAAATTGGCCGGATACTTTGGTCCTGCTCAGTGGCAAGGCATGATGGCCCGTGAACGTAAACGGGCCGGCGAATGTGAGGCCTCGGATATATATAAACTCAGGCCGGACATGCTGGGTCACAAACGTTTGCGGACATTGTGGCCAATGTGGGCCATGTGGACGTAGGCCTGGTGAGCTGTTGCACACTACAAACGTGCTTACAGATGGACCCACCGTTAAGGTCTACGTTGGCACTGAAGGTTGATTAAAAAGACTGAACTTGAGCACAAGTAGGCCGCTTTTGGAGGTTTCTTATTACTAGCATGCATAATAAATGCGTTTCTTTTGAGTCACACGTGAGTTCATAATCGACTTTCTGACAGAATGCCAAATTTAATTTCAGTCGAATCTTCTTAGTTCTGTGATCGAATACAAACTACATTTCAGTGCTGGCATAACTTAAACCACTTTTTATGGCACCATGCTTAAACTGTTACACAATATATTCTCATGAAGTATGTGCACCGGCCAGAAGGTCATGTAGTCTTTCTTGTCAATCGTGGTTTGATCGACCCTGGCCGCGGCACGCACGAATTCTTAACTGCCTAATCGCCGCTCTCGTGTCCGTCTTCAACTGAATCCTCTTCGTGTTTCTCCTAATTGTGTTTGAATGTGAAAAACATCAACTGCTGCAGGCGTTCCCTGAGCTCGTTCGCCAGGATCTTTCCCTGGCTGGATAAACCTACGATGTCTTCAACCTCGTGCTGGACAAAAGGCGGTGCGTTGTCCAACAGGGTTTCCAACAGGCCTCTGGCAGCGCTGATTACGTTGAACTTGGCGTTTAGTCCGTAACACGTGGAGTTGACGCACGGCACCAGACCGGTGTCGCTGTCAACTGTGGAGAAGACATTCACATAGTAGGTAACTCTATCGGTATCTTTTAAAGATCAAATTACGTTTCAGATTTTTAAATGTACGTTTGTGTAACCAAACTTATCAGAATGATCCACCCTGACAGACATCGTGACTCTAATTTTTAAAGAGTTAATTATTATGAATTTTCTTTGATCACGCACTATTCAAACGTAAAATGTTAACGTTTTCTCTAAAAGAGCCTCGCGGATCCACCCCAACGACATTTTCTCCGATGTTATCACAGTGCAATGTTTAAAATGGAGCCTTGAGCAAGGTAAGGCGAAAGACTGTGTGCCGCCTGTGGGGTGGGGTTTGGGTTATGCTTAACCTTTGAATTAATGGAAATGATCTGGGTTAGGGTAAGAAACGAGCATTCAATTTTTCTGGTAGTTTTAGAGAGAGCAAATTGAATCAAAATTTTCAGAGATCAGGATTTTGTAAGGGTTTCAGAGAAAGGGAGAGTTAATGCACAGAGTTAGTGTGAGGATTATTGGCTGTTTCGGCTAGCAGCCGTTGATTTTGTACATAATTTGTTCGAATGTTGAATTCAGCTTGTTACTTTGATGAAATGTTTATATAATACTCATCTCTAACATGAGCAAAGTCTGTTTATCTGAAAGCCGATACAGTGCATTTGTGTCCTGACAAACGTATCTGTAGTTTTCTAGCATCTAACTGAGTAACGAGTAGATTCGGTTAGTAGATGGTGTTGGGGCTATAGAGAATTTGGTATGGTTGAAGTCGGGTTAAGAAATCGAGAGTTGTGGGGTAAGGTTAGGTAAAGAATTAGGTTGGATAAGTGAGAATTTAACGGATGTGGTTACTCGGTTTAAAGGTATAAGAATCGAAAAGTGGGTGCACTTAGAGGTAGGTTGAAACATGAATTTAACGGGGTTAGGGCTAGTTAAGGAATCAGATATTTAAAGCTCGACGGCTGTCAACTTCAATGAGGAATGTCGGGTCAAAATATTGAGCGGTGCTCCACAACTCACCTATGTTACTTCTTCCCGATTGGGTGTCGACCCTTACGTTGCAATCAGCATGCCTCTGGCATGATAGTTCTTGGGCCGACACGTCATCCAGATCGATAAGCTTGAGTCTGCCATGCACAAGCGTAAACTGGCGGGTCTTAAAATCCCACACGGCCAGGGAGCCCAAAGGCGAATGCTCCAGGTAATGAAGAAGATCGGCCACCTCGATGCTCATCTGTGAGAATGAAAATAAAAAAAAATATTTAATACTTGTTACTCAATATCCTATCGTAAAGTGCAGGAGGGATTTCTGACATATATATATATATATTTTAGGATGGAAACAAACAGTTCGTTCAAGGCCATTAAAATGCCTGAGCTCACAAATTTCAGAAGAAATACACTGGCCTAGACATCGAATCCAACTTTGAATGCGCATGCACTTTATCAGTGACGACACTATCAGTAGCAAGATTTTGGACTCGCAGCTGTTTTCAAAAGTTGGTAGTGTTATCCAGTAAGTTAATTGCGCTCGGTATATTCGTTGTTTAAGTCGCTCAGTCCACTTTGAATCAAGAATTAGTAATGAATGCTCACATCCAGACTTTCATTTCTTGAAATTCGCTAATTGCTTGCAATGTGATTCAGGAAAACGTGGGAAGGGATTAATTACCCTTGAGCGAAGATCCTCCTTATATATTGATGCTCACATCTTGATTTGTATACCCAAGGACCACAGTGAGCTGCATGCTGCAATGCAGAAATTTGCTTACAGCTGAAGGAATCTAATTACTGCTTAGCCAACAGTTTACTTGTTACAAAGTAACAAACACCAACCTGCGAGGCAACTTACATCTAGACGTTTATCCCATGGTAACAGCCTCAAGATGCTTCCCGCTGTCCTCTCCCCAATCTCATACACCGATATCACTCCACGACTTCCCATTGCTGTGTCGTTACTCCGAATACATATACCCAGGCCCTAGGAACACAATTAAACCGTGGTAGTGTCGGGAAAACGTAAAGCCTGGACTCAAAGTCTAAATATCAATATGGTGATAGGCCTAGCTTCTCAGATAATTTTCTTCATAACATTTCTCCAAAAAGCTTACTTCTTAAAATATATATGCTCTTTTCCTACTTATAGAAATATTTGTAAAGTTAATTTTTGCTTCAGTCAGAGGCTTTTTTTTTAAGTATAGTGCACGTCAATGACAACTGCCGTTGTCCAATGTTGTCGCTGTGCTGTCATCGTCAGTGACGGATCTAATCTGCATACGTGTACCTTCACTATGTTTGGATGATTTAATTGCATTGTCAGTGCCATCTCCTTCACTAGTTTGTAATTGGCGTAGACGTAGCAGTCAGACTTCCTTTTGTACTTGTTTCGGCGGCGGCAGGCCTTGATGTCCTCCACTTTGTCGGTGACCATCTTCAGGGCGACGGATCGACCCCGGTACACCCCGCGATAGACTTCCTTGGTCACGCCCCTACCCAGGTGCTCCTTCTTGTCGATCGTGTCGATGTTGTGACACGCGAGAAGCTCGGGGAGAGACCCGCTGCGGATGCCGTTGATCTCGTCAAGAAGGTCCGACTTGAGTTGTCGCAGCAGCTCCTCTCGCCAATCCAACGCGCGGCGGTCCGGCCGCAGTATGACGGGGATCTCCCCCCCCGCGAGGCTCTTTGTGGCGGGTCTTTGTCTGGTAGACAGAGACGGTCAGTTCGTGCACAATGAATACTAAGGGTAGTAGTGTTAGTCCAATTGCACTTCCTGTTAGTACTATTTGACCACACTGTCTACCAGGAAACTTCATATTATACTGATATCAGATCTGGAAAGAAAGAAATTTATATCAGACTGGGAAAAAAGACCCGTGCACATTAACTAAACACTGTATTTGTATTACAATTCGCAGTTTTAAAGAATAATTTCACCGACCAAACGCTTCGATCCCTCGGTTCCGACTTTCCTCTGAAGAATAAGCCTCTTAAGTTCATCTTTTAACTGCAACTTATTTTACCAATACATGTAGGTGGTTCTGCCACCATTTGCCGTCATCACCAGGTGGAATTTAAATACGGCCATTGGGCACATCACTGGCTTGTTTCCAGATAAAGGAAACTTGCAAAGGCGAACCACCCTTTTGGGGAATTTTACAGTAGCCAACGTGTAAAGAGTTTGGGTCATCCTTGCTCCAATGTCACCATTATGCAGGTCAATCTGAGCGCTGCATCACCAAAAATCAACGACCAACATTTTTATTCCGAAACGGGTACCTTTCTGAATGAGTTCAGGAAGCATAGGATAACCGAAATGTACAAAGCTGTGGCAAGTTGAGGGAATTTCGAGGGTGGTCAACATATGTTCCAAAGAGTCACGCACACCAGGCCTATTCTACAGTGGAGAGGCAGTATACTAAAAAAACATACACGTAAAAAACAAATATGCACTCACCACATTCCTTTGTCATTTCAAAGAACTGAAAACGGACGTGCACTCCATGGCCATTTTACCCTCAATATGCCGCAAACAGGATAGGTCGTTGTGTTCTTCAGGAAGAGTGAGGTCGTAATAATGCACGGTTTGTTTGTAGTACGAAGGTCGTGCCGTGCAAGCTCTAAGCACACACATGCCGACCTAACCTGCCCATGATCAATGACACAAACTGTCCGACTGAATATTAGAATACAGACATGTCTACATGTTTATCGAGTAACATTTATAATCATAGCAGGCAATGACTTTTCGTGTACAGGTGATTCTACGGGTTGCAACCTCGCGCAACGGGGTAAGCATCAAGCCTCCTTCCGCCGTTGCAATCGCTAGGCGCGATGCGTGGGCATTTAGGAAGGAGGACTTTAATCCTCCATGGGCAGGTTTTACCATCGTTCTGGAATGAATACTCGACTGTCCCTTTTCCTGTCTTTCTTTCTGGTATAAGAAACTTGTCTAGGCCTGGCCAGCCAATCGTGGCGGCCTTGTGAAGATGGATTGATTTTCAAAGAATCCGATTTTCCAAGGTAAAGAGCGCTGTAACCGAAAAGTCTGAGCGTTATATCCCAAAAAGCTTTGTAAACGGGAGCACTACAAGCAACCACATAAAAAATACACAGTGAATGGGCGTGCAGTTGGGGAAATGAAAATAGAGCGTTAGATCGGTATAGTAAGTATAGTATAGAGCGTTGTATCAGGGAGCGCTGGAACAGTAATCTACTGTATCTGCACTGTGACCATTTTCCGGCCACAAGTTGTATGTACAGTACATGTACATTGCACAAGCACATTTACTGTACACCAACCTATTTGATCGTGGCCTTGAGCAAGGATGGGTGGTGGGCATGGGCAGCACACAGTTAAGTGCCTGGTAACTTTATAAACAGTGGGCGGTTTGTGGTTTCACTGGCCCTATTATGAGGCCTGGTTAATGGCATAAGCTAATTGGTCGTAAAGTGTTTATTAGATTAACCAAACCGCAGGGGAGGACTCCTTCAGAGGGCTCACGGCATTTGCACGGCTTTTTGTCTCACCTCAAGGTGTCCTCAGGAGGTCACGACCAGGAGCATTTTCACCGTATTTTCGCTTGGTAAACGACCGTGAAATCGCCGTGAAAAAAATTTTCACGGTGAAACTGCGAATTCACAACGAATTCACGGTGTTCAAATTCATAGTGATATATAATCCTACACAATATTTCTCACGTGACATGGCCTGAACAGTTTAGACAATTTTCCCCTTAATTTCTCACACTTCTCCCAACATGTACGCGTACATGGAGGCCCCCTTTCATTTTTACTCTTAATTTACACGTATTTCAGACGCTCTGTTTATTTTGGACAAGAAACTTAGTACATGTACATGTCTTCTCTGGAAGTGGTGAGGAAGAAATTCCTTGAAAAATCTGAGGGAAGCATTTCTCTTTGAACAGAACAACACAAACAGATTCTAGCCCACAAATTTGCATAAAAATGTGTGGAGAAACTGGCTTAGGGATGAACGCATCACGTACGCTGCAACAGGACAAAAGGCATCTGCCGCTACATGTACATGTACCGGTATATCTACAAATACATGTACATGCTCACATACATATACATGTACACAGAACCACCTGGATGTACATGTGTACAAACACATGTAGTTTTGAAAATGGGTTCTGCCATGCGTATGTATCCATAGATCTAAATATGGCTTAGTTACAAGTATTTTCTCCTTTTTTCTGTTCCTGATATTTCATGGTGGGGGTGTGATATTAAAATCACGATAATATTTGGAAAATTTTGCTATAATGATGATGGACAGAGCATACATGTACTGTCCGAAACGTTGAGTACCACCGGTTCTTTTCAGAACCCCATATGCTAAAAAGCGATATATATCCATGGTGCTACCGCAAACCTATCTACAGTACGGTAGTTTACTTGTATTTATAACCAGTTCAATTATCTGTCTTACATTTTAATAATTTTGTTTTCAACACAAGAAGTCGATGCCAAAAAAAACCAAGCACAATGACAGTTGAAAAATCAAATCTCTTTCAAAAAACTCAATTACACTGGGAAACCAAAATGAAATCCCACTGTACAAAGAACGGGCAAAAGGCACATAGATTGTATGCAATAATGTACTTTTTAGGGAAAAGATGTATCGCTTGATAAAATTTCCAAAGTCAGATGTAGGTCACTTTTAGTTTTTAAATCTTGATGTACCAGTACAGCTTTTACATTAAAAAAAAAGGGCCAATGCTCCTTTCTATCTTGCTATCTTGCAGTGAAAAGTTCTACTGGGTCACAATCATGTTATTTTACTACAAATTTCCTTTTACAAAAATAAGACATTTCAGGCTAAACTATCGATATAGGGGGAGAAAACAACAATACAAATTAGAGGATGCCACTCAAAGAGATGATGACAATATTCAATATGCAACAAGTCAACTTGGTCCCAAGTCAACTCGGTCCCAAATCAACTCGGTCCCAATTCGACTCCGTCCAAAATCAACTCGGTCCCATTTAGGGGTTGCAACTGGGAAGGCTACTTTTCAAGCAAGGCGTTGATAGACTAGATTCTTTCAGGCTTCATTATATATAATTTTTGGTCTTCACTTTTATTACGTTCAGTAATAAAGAAACCGAGGATGAAAGAGACGCAACATCGTTTGAAAGGGAAGCCTTTCATGGTTTAATACATCAAATTATCATGACTCGCAGCGCAAATCCGAATTACATACATGTTCATGAATTACATTAGTTACACATAATGCATATAACAAACAGGAAATAACACACAGTAGAAAATACATGTACGTGTTTAAAATCATTCAAAATTACAAACTACATTTAGCATCGAATTGTTTCATTTTACAAGAGCTGATACAAATCCAATTATCAATGGACATATAAAAAGACTGGAAATCGATAACAATTTTCTCAATCTGATACCGTACGTGAAAAGCAAAGACAGAAATCTTTTCCTTTCTCCCCGATTCTTCCAAACTGCAAACAGAAATTTTATTTCAACCCTGAGCTGAAGTCCAACGAAGATGCTATTCTTTATCACGCACCGCACTGCAGACATTGCCAATGTCACTGGGCATCTTGTGAGCGAAGTGGTAAATGGGCGAAGGGACTATATCTGACCATGTACCACCCAATGAAATAATTAATGTCTGTTGATAATAATGATCTCCGACATACATTTTCTCATAGTCATAAGGAACCAAGTTGGCTCGGGACCGAGTTGACCGGTACCCAACAACACACACACACCTGACATGCCTGAGGATGAGTCGACTTGTTTAACGGACAATGACGGACAATTTGTCTTTTCATATGATGCAGAGATGGTTAAGTTGTCTAATCAGTTGAGTTGAGTCGAGTCGGCACACTTCAGTAATCAAAAGCAATGCCACAGAAGGCAGTGGGTATAGCATAGGCCTACATGATATAGGCTGGCCTAACGGTCAGACATTAGGCTAAAAATTTGCCACTAAATTAAAAAAATAAACAAAAGCATGGCTTTTTACTACACACCCTTTATGCTCGGTTTATCAAGAATGGTTTACACAAACAATACCATGAAACATGGAAGGAAAAGTGTGAAATTTCTCATTCTAGGAATTGGCCCACATCCTACGTGTGATACTAACGTTTTCTTCTCGCAATCTTTCCGATATCGGAAATGACAAGCAAGCACTGCTGCAAGCAGGTTGACACCAAGGTTGATAAAAGTAATCTCAAAGGAAACTTGAGAGGGCCTAGTATCAACATACATGTAATTCCAGAATTGTGAGGCACTCACTGTGTGCCTCACAGATGCAACTTTACATTGCTTTGTAACACTATGGGATTCTGAATGTGCCCGTTTACTCCGTCTAAAGCTGCATTTTCAATCAAATCTTTCCCCCAAAAGCCATCCACACTAACATGACTAAAAAATAACTCATTAACCTATGGCCGCGATGGTTTGATTGTCTATGCGCTATTTTGGGCAAAATTCAGACCTTTTACTTACGTTCTTGCCTTTCTTTAACAAACAATCATGTCCGAATTGAACAGAAGACTGGTTCCTATTACATGTATATCCTGCCCTTCGAACATACAGTATTAAGTTGTATGCAATACCCTAACAGGCACGACAAGAGAACATTTTTCTCCCCAGACACTTTGATCTTTGCCAATTTTTCTAACCTTTGACAGGGATTCTGCTGGTATGAAAACATCAAGCCCCCCCTCCACTGTCCCGTGTAGAGTGTACCTCCCAGTTCTGGGAGTATGCCACGACGTTTGGAACCGTGCCACGTTAGGCCAATGAAAGTTGATCTCAAGGTGCTCGTCAGCCACTCCTGGAAAAGTGATGAGGGTTTTTCATCATCTTTCATCAGCAAATTTCTCCAGAAATTTGACAAGGAATTTTCCTTAAAGTTCATCACACTCACAGTGTGCATAAAGGTTGAACTCATTTCAAAGGCTCTTGTCTTGACTGTGAAAAAGGATTTGAATTGCATAGAGAATAGAATTTTAAAAGTCAACAGGACAAACAACTGTAATTTATTGACAAAAAAAGACATACATTCCTTTTTAATGCATGAGTCGACGGCAAGAATCACTGCGGCTTTGGAAAACTCGCGGTACCACTTCATTGGATGATCCAAAGCAAATCCAGATGTGGTATTTGAACAGTGTGGATTTCAACTGCTGCCAACTGATGCATATCACCTCGGGCGCATGCAATGTGCCAGTTTCCTGCCACGCACCAAGCGCCATCATATGCAAAATCTGTTTTAGCCCATTCCGGCAACAGCGCGCTGATTGTCTATCAAAATTGACTCTTCCCTTTTTTCTGTTGGTGACTCAAATGTACGCGGACTGGCGTACCACACGTACATGTGTTTTTCAAAAAAATGCCTCTACTCCCTCAATTTATCATTGCATTCTATACGTACAAAGACACACAACTGTGACCAATTTGTACAAATAAATGCATTTCCAAAACAAGTGCATTTGACGTATTGGCAAAGATGTCAATTCAATACAATAGTGCTAGTGTTCAGTTTTTAGACTGACGATCTTCATGATCTTGACGCTGTTTTTTAAAAAAATGAAGGGTGAACTTTTTTGATGTGGGCCAAATTTGCACGTGGGTGCTGACGTGAGGAGAACTGTGAAATCAGATGTGGCTATAGGCACATCAGGAAAAAGATGAACTTTTTGATGCAGGCTGAAAATTCCATTCGGGCAGTGACGAGAACCATGAAATCAACTTTCAGCAGCCTTAGTTAGGGTAGTAGGCATGTAGGGTAGGCACGGTAGGTAGGATTACGACATCGGTTTCCAGTCAACTCGGACCCAAGTTCACCTGATCCCATGACATAGGCCTAGCGTTATAGCTAGTAGGCCTAATACTATAGTAGTACATTGGCCTAGCGCTAGGCTCAAGTCAAAAGTGGGAAGCGACTTATTACTAGCTCGTGAAACCTGGTGCGCTACTTTTTTTCAGTAGCTGGGGTGACAAATGATTCATGAAGAGGGGACAATGCAATACACCATTTAAGACATTTCAAAAACGCGAATTCATTACGTCGCTTCGATAGCTTAGTTGGTAGTGATTTGAACTACAGATCTATAGACCCTGGTTCGAATCCGACCCATTTATGCTATTCATTTTCTAATTTTATCATTGTGTTTGGGATTTCCTTTTTCAATTGATGCAGAAACAGAGTCCAAGCATGATCCCTCTAAGAGTCTTGAGAAAAATAGCAGACCAGGTTTCACGGGTTAGTATCTAGTCATTTCCAGTCAGGTGTAGGCCTGTTACGCCCCAACTATTGCATCAGTCCCAACTATAGTTGGGCCCGTCCCAACTAGAGTGTTACAGTTGGGCCGGCCCAACTACAGCAGAGAGGTCCTGTGTGCATGATGTGCCCAGCATATGCCAAAGTCATATTGTTTACAAATGACATGAAATGTCATGTCATTGGTCATAGGGCTAAGTGCCACATTTTTGATGAATTGTGTCAAGTGTGAGACACATTGACTTAGATAATGTTGAGACATTTCCCCCAGACATTGGTCAACAATAGTTGGGCCAGCCCAACTGCAGCACTACATTTGGGACTGTCCCAACTATAGTTGGGACTTACGCTATAGTTGGGGCGTAACAGGCCTACGCTCGTACTTTCGTCAGTTGAACTTGGAGTTGGAGACGTACGCCAGGCCCCACTCAGTTATGTCAGTACTACTAAAAGTACTAGTACTGCTAGGCCTAATCTCACCTGCTCAATTTGTTCATGTTTTACCGGAATCTTTCCCCACATCGACTGAGTACATACAAATACGGTACTATGGCATGTACATGTAGGCTACATGTAATCATTCATATTCATCAAATAGCTGCTGAGTGCTGGCACGGTCACGGTCCGCCTCACGGTCCAGTCCACGTACTATGACATCATTATTACCGTGAAGTACCATACCATACCAGCTGCATGAGTAATATCTGCAAGCAGAAGGTACACGTACTACGTAGATAGTCGACTGTGCTCTTCGTAATACTCGTACTGTACATGTATGTACATGTACACTGGGTACACGACATTCACGGATGAATACCTACTTTGATTCGATTCTACACACTGTTCAATTCTGTTCACAACTGCCCCAATATTATACAGTAGGGTCATTTCGATTCCTTGATATGTCGACAAAATAGAAGCTGATTAAATAGAGTCGATTCATGTCCGCAAAAAAAGTTTTTAACCCGTTTGTGCATTTCAAGCGGTGTGTCCTTTGATAAAGCTTAACCTTTCCCTTTCCTCTCATAGAAAGAAATGTAAGAATTGTCTTCCTTGTAACAAAAAAGCGAAAAAGCTCAAAAATTATTGCAGCAACACTTTACATGTTGCCAATGCTGCAATGATTTTTTTCTGAGACATCTTGCAATGCTGAAATGATTTTTTTCTGAGACATGTTTTTTTCAGCAACTTTCGGTGTCCTCTTCTCCGATGTATGAAACCTTTGCTGACAATAGACGTGACGTAGCCAAGGCCTTTTCCAATACTCAACTTTGTCTCCGTCTCAGGCTTCGTCCCCGAAACCAATCCCCGATTGTAGGCCTGAAGTGTTTAAATCAAAATGGATTACGTTAGTTTTTTGCTCTCTTGCTTCTTATATGATGTTTTATGGCACTATTAGACTAATTAGTGCGCGTACAGCTTCAAAGTCAGGTAGTACAAAAAAAGTTGAAGCCTGAGACGGAGCTGAAGTTGAGTATTGGAAAACTGCCCAAATCAGCTTTGAACACGGGTTCAGATTTTATCTGAGGTTGGTACCAGTAATACCATACGCCAAATGCCACACTTGAAGTCTTGGTACTATATAACAATTTTGAGAACGTGAAAGCGGATATGGTGTACTATTAAGGCCATATTACGCAGTGCGGTGAGCGTTGTTGAGCAGCGCGGTGATATATGGTTAGCAGACTTGTAAAGTGTCGTTCCCGCAGTAATATATATCATTTCCAGCTTGGTTTCCAATATTTTGAGGACCAAAAACTAGTTTTTGCCTTCCTCTTCAAGCGTTTCTGATAAAATGCTCGACGACTAAGGAATAACATTCTGGTCTTTTATAATGAGGGCACTGCGTATTAGTTGGATGAGATTTTAACTTCAATTATAATTATGCGTGCATGCAAATAAATGGTCATATTGTTTATGGGGCAAAAAGCGCGGGGGCGACCCATTGAAAATGTACTGCATGGGCATTTGCTTACAGATTTTCCGCTGCTAAACAACAATGAACCTCGTTCCCATGGGTACAATCTTGCCGCGCCATGTTGGTTCCCACCATGCCTTGCGCGATCTAACCCCTGGTGTTGTAAAATTTAAATATCCCATATTTGGGAGATTTAAATTAGAACTGTGATAAAATTTGTTTGCGCGTAATGCAGATTTATGTATGTGTGGCATGCACGAGGGTAGGAGGGCACGAGAGTGTAGCTTAAAAGAGAAATACGTGTGTGCGATTCACTTTACGTTATGTATATTCTTCCTAAATAGCCAGTCAGCGTTATTTTTGTGTTCTATACGACCAGGGGCTAGTGAAGGAACGTGCAAGCAGCCCATGGTGTTGAGCTTACAGAAGCTGACTCCCGCTATTAAACACTGTCCAGTTCGAAAGTGTTTCGTCACTTCAGTTAAAACGACGCCCACTGCATATGCACCGCACATATAGAGTTAAATACAATGATAGTACTGTACGCTGACTGCCGTTTATACGTGGAACCATGGAACCGGAAGTTAGCACGCAACTTCAGCGATCGCCCAACAGGAGCCTGCAAATCGTGGCGCGCCCACCTTTGTGACGAAGTCACTTACGAAGCGGGTAGAGCCTGAAAGTAAAAGGTCAAGCAGCGAGTTTCCGGAACCTTTCCGCGGTCGGCCTGTGGGAATTTTACGTTGTTCGTCCTATCGCGTACGATAATTTTTTGAATATTGAAATTTCACCTCTGTCTTCCTCCAGTTATATTTAGGAAAAGTCACCTGAAGATGGGTAAAACGAATTTTATTAACGTGCAGCATTCAGGCACACCGGCGTGCGGGACACGCGCCTGGTGTCCACGAATCAGATCTCCAGCTAGGCGAATAGTTCCACTGCCTTGTGGATGGGTCGGGAGAATCAAAGGCTAAAGGAGTTAACCTCTACAGATAATCCGGAGTGAGCCCCTGAGGCGGTTTGCTGGCATACTTGTCACTTTCCGGCAGCCCCGGCATCCTGCCGTGCACGTTCCCAGCTGTCTTGACCCTGTCTTGCCACTGAACCCGGACGCGACAGGACGAGAGAGTGAGACCGACTTTGCGTAAATCCAACTCACGCGCAAGTCACGACATCAACCCACCCACCCCTTCCACGCCCTATGGCGATGGGCGAGCGGCGAAGCAGTAGGTGCGGATACACACTGGGAGCTGTAGTCGCAAACCTGCACACGGCGGCTCAGGATATCAGGTCGCTCTCTACTGGACCCCGAAGCAGAAGTGGAGTTCGGCAGCCCCCGTGAGTGACCAGGAAGCCCTATTTAGGATCACTCTGCTTGCCTTCCAGCTTGAGGACGGGGCTGGTAAAGGTGCTTTAAAATAGCCTGCCTCACTACAACCTGGCCAGCATACCGCGTCTGGCGGGATCCCTTTCATGTGGTCGAAATCAGAAAGGAAAGAAATTGTTGGTACTCCTTCTAGCATCTTGGAATATCTAAACCAAGGCAGAAAGACCAGAGAAAAGACTTCTCTTGTGGCCAGAGACTAGCCCTTTACAAAGTCAACATCGCATGTCTAAGTAAACCCTGCTTTCCAGACAAAGGCCAGCTGACAGAGATTGACGACTATACCCTTTTTTAACTGGACTGAATGAGGTTGTGAAGAGCGACGTACGTGAGGCCCGCGTGGCTTTGCCATCAAAACCCAACATCTGAAGAAACTAGCCAGCATTCCAGAAGGTCTCAGTGACCCCCTTAATAAAATGCAACTCCCCCTGGGCAGGGGAGTAGCGCCACATTTATCAGTGCCCATACGCTCCTACTCCGCGATGACTAATCCCGAAGAAACCAAGGACAAGTTCTACGCAGGACTAGAGACTCTTACTTCTACTGTACCACAGTCAGACTAGCTCATCGTCCTTGGTGACCTCGATGCCCGTATTGGTACAGACCACCAGTCCTGGGACAGAGTCATCGTAAAAACGGAGGGAAATGCAACAGCAACGGCTTCCTCCTGCTTAGGATCTGTGCCAAACACAACACAATCACAATCTGCCACCAACACTATGTTCCGCCTTATAGCCTCAACAAGAGGTCATAGATGCACCCGTTCTAGGCATTGGCATCTCATTGACTACATCATCGCTAGGGCAAAGGACAGGCCAGACGTGCGGGTTACCAAGGCGGTGTGTCGTTTAGACTGTTGGACGGGTTATCATCCCATCATCTTTCTAAAATGAACCTCCACATACAGCCCAAGAAAAGGCCATAGGGGCAGAGAGTTGCCAAGAAATTTGACTTCCCAAAACTGAAATGCAGAAGAGCTCGCGGCACTTCTTGACATTACACTAGCTCTGACTCCCAGCCCAGTTCTGACATCGAAAAAGAGTGGGAATCCTTCGAAACTACAGTCCACTCAGCCGCCCTCCAGGTCCTTGGCCTAGCAACCAGAACTACCAGGACTGGTTCTGCGAAAATGATGTCCAAGCCCAGACGCTGGTGGAAGAAAAATGTCAGTCCCTGCCCACCAGAGTGACCCTGCTTGAACAGCAACGTAGTCTGCCTGCAGCAGGCACAAAACGGTCCCAACCGATCTTCCATCAATGCGGAATGTCGGCTCAGGAGCAAGGCCGATGAGATCCAAGGCTTTGCTGACTTACACAACACCAAGAGGTTCCACGATGCCCTGAAGTCAATATGGACTACCGTCATTCGGCTTATTACCCCCTGCTTAGTGCAGATGAGAAAACTCTGCTTACTGACAAAAACTAGATCATCGAGAGGTGGGGAGAACATTTCGACAACGTGCTGAATCGGCCGGCGTCCATAAACGACAAAGCCATCGCACGCCTCCCCCAGGTGCCAGTTAGCCCAGACCATGACATCCCCCCTTAGTGGAAGAGTAAAGCCTTCAAGCATAATGTCTTCCGGGAAAGCGCCCCAACCCTGACGCCATCCCCACCGAAGTATTCAACTCAGGTGGCCTAGCTCTCCTCGCCCACCACAGTGACCTCTGCCAGTCGATGTTGCAACAGGAACAACTTCCCCAGGATTTCAGAGATGCTTCCATTGTTTACATAGACAAGCGTAAATGGAATCGCCAATTCTATGACAACTACCACGGGATCTCTCTCCTGTCTATCGCCGGCCAGATCCTTGCCCGCGTACTGCTCAACAGTCTCCTGGAGCACCTGGAGCAATTATCCCCGAGAGCCAGTGTGACTTCCGCTTAGGCCGTAGGACCACGGACAAGGTGTTCGCCGCCCGCCAACTCCAGGAGAGAGCACGGAGAAGCAACAAGACCTGTACATCACCTTTGTTGACCTGACCAAAGCCTTTGACAGGGTCAGTAGAGAGGAGCTCTGGAAATCATGGGGAAGTTCGGATGCCCTCACAATTGTCCGCCAATTTCACGACGGCATGATGGCCTGTGTGCTGGACAACGGTGAGGCAACTAACGCTTTGCCTGTGACAAACGGAGTCAAGCAGGGCTGTGTTCGTACCCCTACACTGTTCAGCATGATGTGCTCGGCAATGCTGACTGACGCCTTCAGGGACAGCAACCCTAGCGTCCACATCAAGTACATGTTCGATGACAAGCTGTTCAACCTCAAGAGCCTGCAGGCCGTCACGAGGGTAAAGGAGACTGTGATCAGAGAAGCTTGTATTCGCCGACGACTGCACCCTTAACGCTTCGAGTGCGCACGAGTTGCAATTGGAGATGGACAGCTTCTAAGATCTTTCTGCGACAGTTTTGGTCCTACAATCAGTACAAAGAAGACTGAAGTGATGTTTTAGCCTGCCCCTGGCAACCAGCAACACGAACTGTACATCACAGTGAAGGGACGGAAACTCCAGGCCGCTGACAACTTCTTCAACCTGGGCAGTATTCTTTCTTGCTCCACCAGCGTCGATGCCGAGGTCAGTATAATCGCATCTCCAAAGCAAGCAGCGCCTTTGGGAGACTCAGAAACTCCGGGAGAGGAGAGGAATCACACTTTCCACGAAGATTAAAGTCTACCATACAGTTGTGCTCATCACTCTCCTGTACGGCTGCGAAACCCGTACCCTCTACCGACGGCATGAACGACAGTTAAAGTTGTTCCATCTTCGCTGCCTCCGCAACCTCCTCCACCGCTGGCAGGACAAGATTCCCAACACGGAGGTCTTAAAACAGGCTGGAATCCCTAGTATAATCTGCACGGCACAGATCTGCTGGGCTGGCCACGCATGCGCCTGATACCAGCATCCCGAAACAGCTCGTCTACGGGAAGCTGTGAAAAGGAAACCGCTCAGCTGGAGGGCAGAAGTTTCAAGGACAGTCCGAAAGTCGCCATCAAAGACGTACGTTTAACATCAGCGTTGAATCCTAGGAAGTCCTCGCCACCAACCGCCTGGCGCGGCCTCATCAGCCAGGGTGCACACTGTAACAGTTAATACCTGAGCTCCACCTGCAGGCATACCACGCACACTTTTCAAATTCTTTTAATTCGCTTTTGGTTGGGTGCCGCTCTGCAGGTATGCTGCACGCAGTTCTTCGTGTATTTTAGGTTTTCGGAAGTGACTAATGGGTAAATGTTTGGCAGGATATTTCTTTTTTGGGTCAGATAATTTTCAGTTAATTTGATGTGTTAATAACTCATGAAAACAAATTGCACATTTCTAAAATTTGTGCACGTTCCTATCCAAGAGTTCCGAAGCGCGCTATCAGAAGTCAACTCTCAGGCTATTCACCGCGCTGCGTAACGTGGCCTTGAAAGTACACCGTAGTGTGTATACGCATGTTGGATGATCAGGTTCCTGGAAAGCGTGACGCGCACGCAAGTACAGTAGGCCAGCGTGTTTGTGTCACAATCTGCACAGCACAATATATGACATGCATGTACAATGTACATATGTATTTACAGCGGAAAGATTGCGAGAAAGCGTTAGTATCACACGTAGGATAAAGGCCAGTTCCTAGAGTAAGAAATTTCACACTTTTCCCTCCATGTTTCATGGTATTGTTTGTGTAAACCATTCATGATAAAACCGAGCGTAAAGGGCGTGTAGTAAAAAGCCATGCTTTTGTTTATTTTTTAAGTTTAGTGGCAATTTTTTAGCCTAACGTCTGGCCGTTAGGCCAGCCTATATCATGTAGGCCTATGCTATAGCCACTGCCTTCTGTGGCATTGCTTTTGATCACTGAAGTGTGATTGCCGACTCGACTTGGGACAACTCAACTGATGAGACAACTTAACCGTCTTTGCATCATATGAAGAGACAAATCGTCCGTCATAGGCCGCAAAACAAGTCGACTCATCCTCAGGCATGTCAGGTGGGTGTGTGTTGTTGGGTACCGGTCAACTCGGTCCGTACCCAACTCGGTCCCGAGCCAACTTGGCTCCTATGACTGAGAAAATGTGTGTCGGAGATCATTATTATCAACAGACATTAATTATTTCATTGGGTGGTACATAGTCAGATATAGTCCCTTCGCCCATTTACCACTTCGCTCACAAGATGCCCAATGACATTGGCAATGTCTGCAGTGCGGTGCGTGATAAAGAATAGCATCTTCGTTGGACCTCAGCTCAGGGTTGAAATAAAATTTCTGTTTGCTGTTTGAAAGAATTGGGGAGAAAGGAAAAGACTTCTGTCTTTGCTTTTCACGTACGGTATCAGATTGAAAAAAAATTGTTATCGATTTCCAGTCTTTTTATATGTCCATGAAATATCAGGAACAGAAAAAAGGAGAAAATACTTGTAACTAAGCCATGTTTAGATCTATGGATACATACGCATGGCAGAACCCATTTTCAAAACTACATGTGTTTGTACACATGTACAAGTACATCCAGGTGGTTCTGCGTACATGTATGTGCTACATGTATTTGTAGATACATTTATACCGGTACATGTACCTGTGGATGCCTTTTGTCCTGTTGCAGCGTACGTGATGCGTTCATCCCTAAGCCAGTTTCTCCACACATTTTTATGCAAATTTGTGGGCTAGAATCTGTTTGTGTTGTTCTGTTCAAAGAGAAATGCTTCCCTCAGATTTTTCAAGGAATTTCTTCCTCTCCACTTCCAGAGAAGACATGTATGTACATGTACTACGTTTCTTGTCCAAAATAAACAGAGCGTCTGAAATACGTGTAAATTAAGTGTAAAAATGAAAGGGGCCTCCATGTACACGTACATGTTGGGGGAAATGTGAGAAATTAAGGGGGAAGTTATCTAAACTTTTCAGGCCATATCACATGAGAAATATTGTGTAGGATTACCCAAACAGCTGTTTATATTCCACATATATACATGTACATGTATTTTCACCAGCTCCTCATATCAGCTGCCTGTTAATTTGTTTCACTGTACATTTTCTATGTAGTCCACTTACATGTACATGTACATGTATGTACCGGTACTTGTACAATTTTCTTTGCGGGGATGGGAGTAATGTCTAGCAGTCCTTTCGCTTTGTAATTTTTAGAGGTAATTTTTTTGTAACACATTGTGAATTTCAGTCTTGTTTCCATTGCTCATTGTCATGATGTGTTCAGTCAACATGGTGGCATACAAGACTTCCCAGTGGAGGAGAACTCTGTTGCTCATTTGGTGCTGCCTGACTGTTCCACTGATGCCCCGGCCGCATTCAGCTGCTGGTACCGGTATGCTGGTTGCTGAAGGATGGTCTGAGAACACCACCAGCAGAGTTGGTGAGTACAGGAAAGACGCAAGTGATCTGACATACATGTAACTACCAAATACCGGTATATGATGTATATAATTTTTAGCCAGTGATTTTTTAATGGAAATCTGATCCTTCTGAATGCAATGTGACACAACAAAATTGAAATGAAGCTGTTTCTTTCTTTTTTCTGCTGAAGGCTCTTCAGTCAAAATCTAGACTATACATGTAATCCTTTACGGCATGCAGTTTTGTTGCAGTTGTTGAGACAGACTTCACGACTATCAGAAAAGGAAATTCTCATTCCAAGCAAAGAAATCATTGATGCTGTGTTTTGTATTTTCTTCCAAAGCCATGGATTGAGACCTGAATTCAGACAAATACTATACAGTGTATGCAAAACAAAAATCACTCTGACTTAACTCATTCCCCAGCCCCCTTCAGTAGAGCAAGTTTGCCAAAAGGATCTGTGAATCTAAAATGAGGTCCTGAGTAGTGGGCCTGCTAAAATTTAAGACCTCTGTCGAAAATTTGAAGCAGCTTTTGTTGATGTACATGTAGTTTTGTTCTGCATGGTTTGGCTTGTTCCAATTTTTTATCCCCAACCTTTGCTGCTAAGAGTATGTTCAGACTCTTCATTTGAAACTTTAATTAATATGGCTTTATCTTTTAACTTTATCTGAAAGTGATATGACAAATCTGGTGTTACATAGAGAGAATTCAGGGAAAAAGAAATACGGTACCGGGTCTCTGTGGTTGACTCACCTTTGCATTTGTTTATGTCATTCTGCTTACTGGTAATGACATCTGAGAACAGAGCACACGTACCGTACATGTATGTGGATATCAATTACATTGTACATGTACATGTAGGAAGAAATTAATTTTGGTTTTTTCCTTTTTGGAAATACTGATTCAATTTGCAGCTCGACATGTACATGTACATATTATTGTTCACAGGTTGAAAACGGTAGCAAGAGAGGTCAGGTGGCACTCTTTACAATAGTAAATGGCACCTCATGCACTTTGTGTGCAGAATGTGCCCATTGAACTTTTTTGTACCACTTCATACTTTGTGTGCAATGGACATGCATTTGTGTTTTTTTCTCCCTTCGTTTCCAGTTCACATCTTCCCCCCAATTTTTCCCCCCAAACAACTTTTAACTTTGCATTTTCAAAGTAGGGTAGGTCAGGAAACAGGAAGCTCAGGAATAGTACACGTATATGTACTTTGTTTTTTCCTCGTTGCGTTTGTCCCGTGCGAGAACTTTGAATAACAGTGACTTCATGCCAAACCCAGTCAAAACCAATTCACTGCACAGGCATATGACACCTTGGATTTATAAAGAATTGTAACACATGAACAGAAGACTGGTCATTCCTGTGCCCAGGCTACCACATTTCTTCAGTGCTGTCACTGGAATTGTACAATGTACAACTTGTGTCTTGTAGATCCAATTCCACCGGACCCCGCATCAGGTTTGCACTGCTTCAGCTACGATTTCAGATGGGTTACGTGTACCTGGATGAGAGGAGGCCAGAATGACAGCGTGAATTCCACCGACATCCTCATGTACAGAGAAGTACCAAGGTAACTTTGCAAATTTTTTTACCTGTTGAAGCAGAAGGGTTCATCTAAATACAAAAAACTTGTTTACAACACGATACATGTACATATATGTATCACGATATATGGGTTGTGACACAATACATATTGCGATACGCAAAATGTGACATGCAACATTAACAAAATGAAAACCAACACAGCTGAATTGAAAAATGTCCTTGCTGTATATTTCCCACATACATTTGCATGTACCTGTACTCGAGCTAAGAAGACTCAAAGATGCGCATGGAGATTTTCATTGAGTTTTGTTATTACATGCCCAGAGCTAATAGCTCCGTGGTACATGTATGTGAAACAGAAGTTTCGCATTAAAGTGAGTCACATACATGTAAGCATAGACCTGAGTATATTGTGATTTCAAGATCAGTGTACATGTACCCGGTAACAATGAGATGTGCTGCCTACAATGACACCACAGTTTTGCTTACGTGTGTTAAAAATCGGATTTGCATGAAAACCAACAAGCCATCAGAGTAGCCCTTTAAAATAGCAACACATGTGAAAATGAGGTGTATTGGGACTCACATGTGTGTTTCAAGGCTTGTACATGTACATGTATTAAAAAGTACCGGTAACGGCATTGCGTGTACGAGTACCTTACAAGTATCCTTTTAATTTTGGATAGTTTTGATGGCTCAAATAACTTCCTAGCTCAGTGTGCCTCAGTGTTATTAAACATGTTAAAGTACCGGTACAGAAAATGAATAAGGATAACTACTCAACACAGGATTTAAGGGCAGGCCAGGGTAGACGCTTGGACACCACTTGGACAGAGTGGGACATCTTCCTTCCGAATGCTTTTGTGGAATTATGGTTCATGGCGACTCTGAACAGGGAGTTATGGGGAAGAACTTGCCACAGGAAATCAAACCTTGGTGATCTGCCGGTTCCAAATAAAACAGCAGGGCAGCATAGCCAGCTTGTGGTCCAGAGTTTACTAGACAGGTGCATGCACATGTATTCACCGCTCATTTTTGCAGAAGACCTCCTGAATTATCCGAAATCGGCCACACTGCTTCAAGCCAAGATTTGTTTTTTACATGTACCTATATGTACAATGTACATGTAACTTTCAAGGGTCATCAAGGCTCATGTAGATTAATAGTGGCTGGATCTGCACTGTACATACATACATGTGTCTTTCTCATCTTTTGTGAAATCCTCCCAAATCTTCTGGTGAATTTTGAAAGGTCTTAGAGGAGATATTAAAGGGTTAATTCATGTTGTGTTCCACACATTGCGGAACACAAGAAGAACAACTCACTACTATTTCTTGTCAATAAAACAGTCAGAAAGGACTCCCATGGTACTTTGTTTATTTTGGTTCCCTTTTTTCTTTTAGAATTAAATATATACCTCATATTGGTCTTCAATTTCAATTTATTTATATTTATGTATGCGTATACATGTAAGTCACGCCACAGTGCTGATGATCCAGCCATGAAGATGCTGAAGCAACAGTACAGTGCGTCAGTGGTTATGTACAGTCCTAATAAATGTAAGAAAAGTATGAACGAATGTCGCCCTAAAAAATTCATTTTATATTGTCAAATTTAATATTTATTGTGGGCTGGATGATTTTCCTGTGTGCGTGGGCTGTGCGTCAGCTCTTGCCCGTTTTTCCCCAAGCGGCCAGTAAAAGTTATGCGGTCAGGGACATACATGAACAATAAAATCTTGTCAACTCCAAGTCAGGTAAATCTAAAGATTGTTTTCATCTTGTAGACCGACTATTTCTTGCCAAAAGAATAGGCTTCTCTGTAAAGGAAAAAACCTCTGTAACTGTCCACAACATGACATCTGGTTATCTCAAAGTTTTTGTGACGCCAATCAAAAAACACTGCCAAATTGCTTCAAAAATGAAAAATCTGCCACGAGACCTTGGTTTGAGTCATCACATTGGAACTGCTCGTGTTTCATGCATGCATGTTGCATGCGGCACATGCACTGCACACACCACTGCGACCACGACAAACCCAGTTTTCAGGCTGGCCTGAATGCTGCCGCAGACCCTTTTGTGGACAGTCCAATCACTGACACTTTCCAAGAACCACGTGACCACAGGAAGTGTTGTCATCAGAAAGCCCAAGTGAAAAACCCCGAAATTCTGTGGCATGTCAAGCTGAACACGATCGGGGAAAAGACGGAAGATGTGCCACACAAAGGCACACCACTGAAGTGGTTGGTTTTCTTTTAATAGTAGAAAGAATTCTTTAGGCAACAACAATAAAAAAAATCTTAGTAAAATTATTATTTGTCTGCCAAAAAAAAGTACACCATGAGAATGAATAAAAAGTGGGGAAATAATCACCAAAAATGTTGCCACAGCAGAGCAAGTCAAGTTTAGGATAACGTACACATTTCATGTATGTGTTTCATGACTCCATGACTCGGGGAATTCTGTTAATAACTCAAAATCCAGACAACTCAAATTTTTGTTTATTTTCCAAGATTCAAGTTAGTAGATGTAAATGGCAATCAATGAAAACTTGAGTACCACCAGCACGTGGTACGCATTGCCCGGCCATGGTTTTTGTGACTGATTTTATCCTTCAAAGTTTGCCGTGCCGTCAGCAGGCCTTGCTCAAATTTTTTTTTCCTTGCTAGTCCACTGGGCTAGTTCAATGGATATTTTACTAGCCCGTTTTAGAGTTTTACTAGCTTGTTTATAAAAAAAATGTTTATGTTATCAGCTTACCAATGCAGAATTTGTCATTTCGGAAAATAAAAGGCTCATGGTATAAATAAATAAAGAGGCATGTATGTTAGTAAAAGTCACTGGAGTCACTGGTCACGGAGCCAGGATCAAAATCATCTCTTTGCTCCATTTTTCCTATCGTTTGGGTTGCTAACATTTGGCAAAAAATGCTACTACTTTTTGCTTACTTTTCGACCTTCGAACATGCGCGGTGAACGAGAGAAAACTTTTTTCAATCGGAAGAGGGTGCTGTTTGGCTTTGTGTTTACTTTGTACCAAATGCTTTCAAGGACTCCTGCAATGCCCAGTAAAGCTAGCTGTTGTCGGAAAAATTGATAAGGGCCCCCCCAAAATACTTCTGGTTTCCGTTTACCCACCGACCCTTACTTTTTTGCACGACCCTAACATTTTTATCAGCAAGTTAGAAAACCAATTTACAAAATTAAACAAAATAGAAATTAATGCTGATGTCTTTTCTGTCTTTACAAAATATCTTTCAACAACCCTCTCTTATGTTAAAACGCTTGTTTTTATATCTTTTCCTTCTTAATTTGCAATTTTTGAAAAGAAACTTCTGTCATTTTCACGAGTTCCACTCATGTTTTGCTGTCGCAGTAGTGAAATTTTGTGTGCAAAGCTCAATGCATGAAAGTAAAGCTGTGCTGGTTCCTACCACGCTGTGGCCATGCAAAAGAACACGAGATCGAAATGTGCTAACCAGTCTTTACGTCCCAGTCAGGAGTCGATCAAAACTACATCAGTGTCGCATGTAGCCATACAGCTGCAGGTCGAAAAAACATCGATGTTGCAAGAGGATTTCTTCAAGTTAATTCACAGAACTTGGTTTCTTGGTTATGTATTTCTTTTCTGTGTTTACGAGTTCCTGCCACATGGTTTATCGCCTGTCTGGATGCATCATGTATGCTTACCACGCGATACACCGACATTGCTGGCTAGTTTGCCATCGTGATTACCTGACTAACTGTGTGTGATTGTCCATAATTCTTGTGATCTGTCAACTGCAGAAATTTTACTTATATCAAGACATGTTTTATAATTGTTTGAGACAATTTTTGAAAGCTTTCATCCCCATTCAGGCTATTACATCAGCACAAAAAAAATTGACCAAACAATATTCTGACCTACCGCAGGGATCTGCCGCTGCCGGTCGGCGCCGGTCGGGCCCGACCGGCACGCAGAATTGCCGACCGCCACAATCTGCCAAATCAACTTTTCCGACCGGCACATATTCCCGACAAGAACCCAAATAAAATAGCATCTTGGTCGAGGGATCGATCGTGAAGATATGAAGATCGTGAAGAAACCGTAAAATTTCTTCGTAAATTTCACTTTGCACTGCCATGCATATCGTCTGCGCACCAACGTACGTGCATATGCAACATATCTGGACCAAATATTAACATGAACCAATAGGAGGCTTTGTTACGCGCAATGCACGTGTACATAGTGCGTAACGAATCTTTCCATTGGTTGGAAGGCCACACATAGGCTTGCATATGCAACGCTCTCATCTCAGTGTGCGAAGATCGGAAAACCCCCTCTCCATGATGTACAGCGTTGTTTGTCCAGTTCCGCATTTTACCCAGTTCCACAACTTGAAAAGAAAATTTGGCTTAACTTTCAGAAAGACAAAATTGCAAATGACCCCATTCACACTTCGTTAAATTAAACACTTAAAAATCTGGCAGAAAAACAATTTCACATGTACTTGCAAAACTGACAATCGACTGTGACTGTTTTTCGCCGCGCCGACCACGGTTAGCAACATTCGGTGCATGTATTTTCTGCTCGATGTTGCATAAAACGATCACTGCGATCGTTTTTTAAACCAACGATCGCATCGCATTCGTTAATTGTTGTTTATCCCACGGTGAAAATATTAACTCCGCAATTTTTTTATTCAAAAGTAACAGCATGATTTTGCCTTTTCCGTAAACGAGTTCCGTATGGCAAGATACACGCGCTCAGTATGCACTGACACATGGCCAAATGTGTCTGAAAAGCAAATGGCCAATCTACATTATGTTCATGTAGACTTTAAAATGACTGTTCAGAAAACCCCTGCACACATTTATGAATGTCGTTATCCCATATGCATACTGTACGAACTTTTGTACAGAGAAAATAAGGAAAATATTCCGCCAAGATTTTGCATGTTTCGCCTTATTTTCAACACACAAAAAAAATGAAAAATGATTTGAATAGCAATGAAAAATTATGGGCATCATAGAGATAGAAATTAATTCAATATTTAAGGGATTTACAGAATAAAATCAATATTTATTTCTACTCTTTTTTTTTCTAATTCAATTGCCCGTCTAAAATTATCACCTCATCCTAGTTGACCAAAATTACAAATTTTCAATTTTTTTTAGTAAATTTCAGACATGAGATCCCTAATTCTAGGCTGTGTATACACAGCTGAAAACACCCAGAAAGTGCTGTTTCCGGCCATCTGGGGGCTTTTAGATTCCAAAAATTTTCTGCTACACTCCGTGCCAACCGATGGTGGCGCTCCGCTTAGATAGTCCTGCCGGCACTAAAACCATCCTGGCCAGAACCCTGCTACCGATACTATTTTTGAGAGGCATGTACATGTAGTCAGAAGCAGAAGTGGCCTAAAAAGTAGACGAGAATAGTGTGCACGTGTGGTATAGCATTGTACCATGTGCTATGCTACACCAGCACTACAACCCACCAGTCTACTCTGTTCATGGCATTCGCGGTCGCTTATCGCCCTGTCACGCGAGAATCACGTTTCAAAAACTCAAGTAAAAACACATCCACAACAACTCGGTTTTTGCGATCTTGTATTTATTATCGCAACAAGCATTATATATTTTGATCTAAGTTTTAACAGGTAGGCTTATTCTGAATTTTTCACCAGCCCACCGGGCAACCAAGGAACCAAGTTTAGGTAGCCCGAAGCATTTTTCGCTAGAAGTTTTATGCCGGGCTGGTACTATTTCAAGGCCTGCGTCTGGTGTATTAGCTGTAGAGACTTTTTCAGCATGAGAATCAACATACATGCAAAAGCCGTGGCTTATATTCCAAAGCTTACGATACATTCATTGTACCTAGGGACATCCTTACATGCCCTAGGTTTCTAGATGGCACTCGCTCAAAACAACAAAAGATAGAATGTTGTTTTTCAAATCACCATCACATTGTCTTTGATATCATTATACCAACAGTGGAGAAGTTTGGGAGGAATGCCGTTCCCCTGAATGCCATGTATGCGGTGCCACCAGCTGTAAATGCAAGTGTAAGGAATGCGATCGTTGTGAGTACCGCGTCAGAACAACCAATGAGTGGAAACTGGTGGCAGATTCTACAAAAAAATTCTTCGACACCGAAAAATACAGTAAGTAGAGTCCATGTCAGCTCATTTTGAACTTGTTTTGTTTGTTTCTTGGATGCATTACTGGCTAAACAAATTCAGCGTCCCTTCATTTTTATGCCTTGCTGGCATAGCTGAAGAAGCATGTGGCGTTTGCTTTGTCCTTCCATGTGTGAGTATGATCTGATGAAGTGGTGCCTTGTGGAGGCCCAAGAGAGTAGGATAAAAGGTCTCCACAAGAAATTTGCTGTTTGTTTCTGTCCCTTTGTACATGTACATGTGTTGAGATGGGAGCATTGAGAGGAGCAACTGCTTGCATATTCTGAGTTGTAGTGATACCAAACCACTTGGCACAACACAAAACATCAGACTGAAATCAAATCACATTCATCGTGATGTGAGTCATGATATAGCAATACAGTCCTATTGATTCATTTATAAAGTGCAAATTCTTCACGTAACCTGAACAAATGAACAAATGGGAAGCATGGCTAATTTTGGGGAGCCTTGGCAAAAGCAGGGCACCTGCAAATATGGCGTCCAATTAGTCTACATGTAGCTTTTAACAGGTTGTTGTCAGCTGTTTTGGGGTAGGGATTTTTTTTATGCTTACTTCTTTGTCCATAAATTTACAAAACAGTATTTTCTGCTTGTCAGCTTCATGAAGTTGGGTGTTGTTCAATGGATCCGAAATCGTGCATCTTTCCTGTTGTTTCTTAGGCAAGTTGCATCCCCCAAGCCAGCTAAGCGTTTCCAACCATTCCGACTCAAGGCTCCTCCTGTCTTGGCGTCCTCCAGATGAGCTCTCCGACCCAGAGGACATTACCTACATCGTAGAGTACAGGTGGGAAGGTACCCCAGCCAATGAAAGCTGGTATAAGAAGCAGGTACGGGTAAATTGCATTGCATTTGTGTGGTGAATTGAGCTGGAAACTCCCACCGTGGCAAGTTGTAGTGAATCTTGGACTTTCGCCCTGCTAGACGTGTATCATAACACTGTATACTCGATGTTTGCACCTGAAGGTTTGTGGAAAAAACCACAAGTGTACCCGGGTGAGACTCGAATTCACGACCTCCTGCTTACTAGTGCAGATGTCTTAACTACTCGACCACCGAGCTTGCCGGTGTCGGCTTGCTGGTTCGACTCAGACGTAGCAGCGGTTAACGAGAACAACTATTTCTAAGAATGGATATACACCAAGGAGATGTTAATCAATCTTGGACTTTTGCCCTGCTCGATGTGTACCATAGACATCTGCACTAGCAGGAGGTTGTGGGTTCGAGTCCCACCCAAGTACGCTTGTGGTTTTTTCACAAGCCTATGGGAGCAAACACTGAGTATACAATGTTATGATGCATGTTGGGCAGGGCAAAAGTCCAAGATTGATTAACATCTCCCCGGCGCAAATCCATCCTTGGAAATACAAGTTGTCATGGCCCATCACCTGCCCATTGCCTTATTTTATATTTAAACAAAATTTGCCCGTCAGTACAAACCCAACTGGCATGCCCGTCTCCCAAAATGTCTTGACAGCATACTGTGAATGGTTTGTTAACCTCAATTCTGTGTATTAACAAGACCGAGGAAGGAACAGTGAAGTACACTCTCGTGGGTTTGGGTCATCCATACGGCTTGTACAAAGTCAGAGTGAAGGCGCAACGTGCAACCATTGAAAGCAACTATTCAGAAGTGGCCGAAGGGCGTACCACTGAAGGAGGTAAGACCACCATTCACTCGCAGTGCTTTGTGATACTGTGGAAGGGGGAACCAGGACAGGGGATGGTCTGTCATCCACGTCTGACATTTTAGGAACCACGTCTGATTAATGCCATTTGCAGCAGAAATGTGTTGATTTGCTTCAGCTGACTTGTCAGACCAGACTGGGTCCTGCACTGAGTGGAGTTGATTGTCTTTAGAACCTTAGCTGGCCACCCACTACGTGGAAGTCAACCCGAATCTTTATTACATTATCTTTTTTCAAATGTTTACAGTTTGAGAGAAACACGTATAGCAAGTACATGGAACTGTACACCAAAAGAAGTGAGGAGCGACTCTAACCTACATGTACATGTAATCATAGGGACACCTGTACAGGCCATTCCATGACATTTGTTTCCGTCCAAATTAGGCACTCGCAATTACATGTACATGTACATTGCAAGTAATTTAAAGTAATAGTGCCCAGTCGGGCACTTTGCTGAAAATATGTGACTCTTTAGAATGCCTTCAGTTGTAATCCCTGAAAAGTTCCTTTTTGTATTTTGCACAGAGGTACATGCATGTAATGAAATTTGTGGGCTGGTGTAATTAGGTCACTTTTGTACATCAGTGTCCCCCTCGGGCCTGTGGGTGACCACTGACCAGAGGTCAGTCAAATTAGCGGAAATGGGAACTTCTTATCAAAGTCCCTCTGGGTGTTTGGATGTGCAGTCATGACCTCATTGACATACCATTTGTATATACTGTGTCATATCCTCGGTAGTGTTAGCTTTTCAGAATGTTCCTACAAACTTAAGAAGGAGCGAGGGGAAAAAAATACACATGTATGAGTAGCAGGTACATGTACATGATCTTCTTTGCCAACTTGGGTTTTTTGGGGTTTGTTATGATTTTTTTGCTTGTACTTTTCATATTTTTAAAATTAACATTCTTGGTTTTCTTCAAAGTCCCTCGAGATCTGCCAAAAAATTTCAGATGCGTCGACAAACCGAATCCTAACAGCAACAGGAGGCAAGTGCAGCTCTCTTGGAAGGTGGGTCATTGGAAATCTTGCCAAAAAAAGAAGATACCCCAGCCTTGGATGGAAGTGAAACATTTCCAACTGAATCGAAAACTGTTCAATTACTTTTTTGTTTTTGTTTTGGCTGTGTTTGTGGCGTGTTTTATTTTTTGATAATATCTTAGCAAATTTAAATCTTTGATACCAAATGGTTGATACCATTGGAGCAATAGCGTAACATTTTCCCATTTGGCACAGTACGTGTTGTACTTGTGGTTTGGGCCAATGAATGCCTTCATTTTTTAGCTTATATCAAGTAATGTAATTTCCGAATGGCTAAAATTTTCTTGTGTTTTTCTTGCTTTGGTACAAAAATGCCTGTATTTGTAACCTACTCTGTAAAAATGAGTCACAAGTCTCTGTGGCTCTCTTTGATTTTTACTTGGTCCTATGAGGAATTTGAGCTCTTTGTTTTGATGTGTCACTCAGTTTGGTACACAATGTTACATAAAAATGGACTTACGTACAGTAGATACTAAAATGTTGAAGATTCCTATTGCTTTAAACACTGCGCAAGATTCTTTCAAAGGCCTTTATCTCCAAAGTGGCTTTAGTGACATGACTCTTTTTCACAGAGAGGGTCACAGTTAATTATTGAGGTGGGTTTTCCATTTGGGTATGTTTTGGGAGTGGGGGAGGGTGTTTGTGGTCAATCGCATTTCTTTATATTGGCCCTGCAAATGAAATACATGTAACAGCGGACATGCTATGATTTTGATACCACAGCCCCTGTCAAATGAGTTCAAACTAAATGGGGAGTTGCTCGGATACCTCATCTCATACACCAGCAGGGATGGAGGCAAGCCGACGACACTGAGTGTAGGCGTGAATGTCACCAACTACACAGTCTATGGTGAGCTGATGTGGGATACTAGACTTAACCCTTACCTTCCCCAACCAGCAAAACTCCAACACTGGGGTCTGTTAGAATCAGGATGATTACTTCACTCGTAAACTGACTGTGATTTGCGTGGGATTAGGCATACCGCAAATAAAGCAGAGTCTAGCTGTTTATGTGCACAGTTTACTATTCGGTGTTGGAATTTCAAAGGATGAGGAAGGTTGCTAGTAAGTTGCTCTAGGAAGTTAGGGCTAATGTGCCTCCTGCTTAAAGCTTACAGTCCTACCTGTGGCAGATCCAAAGGATAGAGACAAGCCTCATATTCCAAAGTGCTTCAGTGTTTGCCTTTAGAAAGCATTCTAGGCTCTGTTCACACTGCAGTGGTAGGCATCCTCACATTTGGAGGAATGCCAAGGGGATGTTTTCTGATATGGGTCTTTCCAGTGGGGCACTACACTGTGAAAGGGGGTTGTTTAGTAAACTGCCTGGCCACAGAGTTACCGGGTAGGTGTTTGTTTTTCTTTTTGAGTCTTTGCTGATCAGATGATTCATCTTCCCTTGCACGGTGTGCATTGCTTTTTTGTTACTGGAAACAGTTACTCATACATTGAAAAACAGTGCAACCGAGAATTGCAGTTACAGGCAGTATTGCATCATGAAATGAAATACGATGCATTTTTCAGTTGTGGTTGATAAATGACACTGATTGAATACAGTAACTACAGGTAAGTGAACCTTCCAGGGCTCGCGAAGTTTTTAAAAATGTAGTTGCCCTTCGGGCACGGGAGTCTACGTGCGTAACAGATTTGTACGTGATGTAATGGGTTCGCCAACTTTGTGGCGTGGGGGGATTTGCGGTCGATGGCTCGCTGAGCACCAAAGTCAAGTCAAAATTTATGCAGGCTATCCATGTTGATGCACTGATATTCTAATATATAAACAAATCCCCTTTAAAATTAGATTTTCTTTACTGGAAAATATGCTTATTACAATGGTTTTGGCAGAGAAATAGGTTTACGCTTGACTACGTTTTATGTGTAAAGAAAATTTTGAAGTGATCCAGAACTAGGAAAAGTGTCGTCACTTTTGTCGATCTTGTAAGACAAATTCAAAGCTCAAAATTTGAAAATGTACATGTACAAGGTAGACCTCTGCCCCTTTTTCATTGGAATTGGATGATAATTGAGCTGTAATATGACTGAATATAGTTTTAGCGATCCGCAACAAGGAAAACGACTGAATGCAGACACCTTTGGTTCATGCCAATGATTTGACCGTACGTACCATGGTGCACCTCCCCGAACATGTACAGTTGTGCAACATCAAGGTTAGGATGTTGATCTTTTGCGGTCTTTTTTTGCGATCTTTTTTCGGTGCACGGTGCTGAAATGTCTAAAACGCCGGGCCAAAAAATGTGTTGTCAAAAACAGGTGCTTGCCCGTCGGGCTGGCAGCCAGGAACATTTGGTTGCCCGACAAAATAGTTTGGTTTTCCTGGGACGTCGGACTACCGATTCTGCGAGCCCTGCCTTCATAACACAATGTGGGCATTGCATGCAGCACACAGTTTAATGCTGTGAAACCAGGGGGCCAAATTAAGTCTGCTGTTGGTGCCACGCTTTTGTGTGTCATTGGTTCTACTCCATTCTAGGCACTACTACCAATTCCACAGTGCTGGTAAGCGCTGCAGCCAGGTGTTTCATGTTGATGCATGGCTGCCGCACAATGGGTACTAGATTGTTTTCAGCTCTTCCAACCGGTACATGAATATTGAAACTTAAAGAGAAAAGCAAACTGTGGTATCTGTTCTGGCCCTAGAGTGTTTGAAGGTCCCCGATTTCTTTCATGGGCCTCAAGCATTAGATGGGGTAATCCAGCCATGAGCAAAACCAATCCATCAGCTACAACTAGAAGTCATTTGTCACTGAGTTGGTGCCACGCTCATCAACCCATTGTGTCTGTTTGGTAACTTGAAGGTGTGCATGCATTTGAGCAAGCTGGAAATGTGGCAGTTGTTAAAGTGGCGCAGAGTCCTTTTTTTCAATCTCCTTTACAAGTGACTACACCATGTATTTGCATGCATCACTAACCAGTAGCATTCATTAGTGTTGTAGTCAAGTACTTTACGAGCATCAAGTATTTTTAGCCAACTATTGAACTGATTAGGACTAGGGAGTAATGCTGGAGTACATGAGCCTTTGTTGGTACATGCACAGGGGTAAGACTTCAGACACTCCGGTTTTGTAAAAGTGAAGTTTTAAAGAGAAAAGTACTCCAACAGTACTCAGCCAAGTACTTATCAAGTTCATTTGTCATAAAAACTTAATTTTTTTGAAATAGTGATGTTCTGAAGTCATCTTATTTTGTAATCTTACTTTTGTGCATCTACCAGTACCATCTAATGTCCATGTACTCCAGCTTTATTCCCACCCAGCCAGCTCAATATTTGGCAGAGAGCTTGGTACTCGACGAGTACTCGGGTACAACACTGGCACTCACAGACTGATAATACATTACTCAGTGCTGGTTGCATCGTTTCATTGGTTTCAATGCTGAGTTGTTTCAGTTGCTGTGTCCCACCACCCTTACAGAGCAGAGATGTTGGTGTTTAATTGTGACAGGGGAATTAGTCTACAGGCTGCATGTCTCATAAAAAAAATCATATTTGTCCACAGACCTGCAAAAAGACCAGTACTACTACTTCCACGTACAGGCACGCAACTCCATGGGAACATCTGTAAAGAAGTCATCGTGCAGTAGAATCAACGCCGTAACGCGTGAGTTAAAACTTGAGGGAGGAGACAGACAATCTTTCCATAACACATAAGGGCAGACAGGACAGAGTCCAGTTAAAAGCCTCTAACCACTTCTTACTGAATAGGTCTGAGGCGATCAAGGACCAGTAGTCAACTACTGGTTTTTTTTGTGATGTACCTAGCATGTGTGCAGTGAAGTTGAAGTGCATGTGACTTCAGTCAACCATCATTTAGACTTTTAAGGAGAAGTAGTGGAAGTAGGATGGTCAAAATAACAAGGATAGAAAAAAGTGACCAGTGACATACTTGCTAGTACATTTCCTGCCTTTACTTCTTTTTTTTTCATATACTTGTGCTATTAAAACCAGCTGTTACAGCCAGCGATGTGACCGACCTTGGTAGGTTGCTCATTCATAGTGGACTAGACTAGTCCAGCTGTCTTCAAATAGCATGCACCTGATCAGAGTTGGTGGAGTTACGGTTAACTCTGGTCCTTGATCGGACTTGCCCATGCAAGGATATGCCGTCACCACGCGGTGTTACAGCTGCTGAGCTCTACCTGAGCTCAATCCTGCAAAGACTTCTGGAACATCCCGGTGGATGTCAAAAGATGTGGAACGGCCGGGGCTAATTCGTCCATTGGCTGTCACATGGCTGATCCGTCTTTTTTTCCCTCCCTTTTTAGCTGAGCCAATTTCTGTTGGACTTGTAGTTGGTGTGTGTTTTGCCTTCCTCATGGCCGTTGTGCTTGTGGTGATCATCGTCTGTCGTATCAAGAAGTCGATTCGCAAATTTCCAGCTATCAGGCCCCCACCACTGCTTCGGGTGAGCACACATTTGTCTTACACAGTTTAATTAAGCAGTCATCAAACCAAAGATGAGCTTGATAGGTGTGTACGACTGAGCACTAGCACTCTTGTGCAAGTCCGACTTCAGCCCCTCAATCTTACCAATACTAGATTCATTAGTGTGCCGATGTCTGCTAACAGTAAAGTGCCCATATTTTTGTTCAGACCTTCATGATCTGTTGCATACATTATACCAGGGGCTGGTTGCCACCCACTCCAAGAAATGCCAAGTGCCAATAGTGCCAGTTGTTTGATAAGCAACTGGGTTTCATTTGTGTGAAAACATTGATTGCATTTTTTTCCAAACAATGGAAAGCGACAGATGGTGGAATTTCCCATGTGAGTTTTGGCTCCTTGCAGATTGTTGCTGTGTCCCCTTTTTAGGTATATATTTTAAAGAAAAGAGACTTCCAAAAGAAAACGTCAAAAGTATTTGTCCAATTATTGCTTCACAGGCAGAGAATGATTACTTATCAGAAAACAGAAACCATATCATGGTCAGGGAACCGGAAGAGTTTGATGACCTCATCCCCTGTCAGCTGTTTGTCGATCTTGGACCAAAGGAGAAGGACATGGTTGACATCGACATCATAACCGATGGCTTTGACATTGGTGACAAGCCACGGGGCACTGTTGACTTGCAAAATGACGTCACCAACTTTGACGACCACCCATTGCTGAGCTTCAAGGGTGACCCAATGCTCAGTGATGCACCCCTGGCTTCAGAGCCTCTCCTGCCCAGCCCCAGGCGAGAGGAGGACCCATCGTCCGGGGAGGAGTATAATGGGGCTGGGCCAAGCAGCCCAGTCAGTTTGGGGAGCGGGGGAAGCTACCTGCACATCCGGGATGATGATGAACTGACCTACTCCTGCATGACCAAAGACGGTCTGTCCCCAGTTCAAAAGGAGGACATCGAAGGTCAGAGGGTCAGGGGTGAAAGTCCACAAGCATCAGCCCCAAGACCCCAAGTGGATGGACTGCCCCTACTGCTTTGGAGGCAAGAAAGCTCAAACCCCGACGATGATTATCCAGGGGATGGAGATGCCATTGATTCATATTTGCAGATGTCGAGATCTGTACCTCCTTGTACAGGACCAAGACCTGTGAGGGAAGATCCTGGAAGAGACAGAGCCTCCTCCCAGGGAGCAGAGCTCTCAAAGGCACCTTCAAAAGGTGCCAAGGGCAAGGAACGGGGAGACTCGGCAGGGGCCAGTTGTGTCAACGATGGCACTGTATTGGACTATGTCCAGCAAGGGTTCGTTCCTGGGGCAGCAGCTTCTAGTGACAGAATGTACAGCCCTTCTGAGAGTCCTGCCGATGCCTACAGTCAGATGGGACTGCGTGGAGGGGCCAGAGCCACTGCCGCACTGTGCGACAGCACGGGAAGCAGTAGTCGGGACTCAGCTGGCCCCTCTCAGAGTCAGGCCAGACAGGAGACAGGAGGGGCTGAGGCAACAAGAGGACAAGGGAGCAGGTCAGAGGAGGATGTAAATGGGGCAGGAATTGATTCTTATGTCCAGAGTGCCTTTGATCGGCCACATGTGAGGGCATCACAGGAACCTTCGCAATGTACTGTGGACTCATCAAATTCCCCACGAGACAGAGCCTCATTGGTGTCCCTTGGAGCCACAGCACCTTGTGCACCGCCAGTCTCTGAAACCACACCTACCAACAAGCCCCCAGGAGCCACAAATATTGCCAGGACTCAAAGTGCAGATGCCCTCTCTGACGACAGTGAAGAAGGGGCACTGAACTATGAACTATACTCTGTCGGTATTGATGTGGAAAGCATGAATGGAGTTGAGCCGGCCAATGTGAATGGATACGTCGTCCAGGGAATGTTACCCAACATGTCAGTTCCTCTGATGGCTCGAAACGTTGCAGGTGAGGCAATGCGCAATGCTGCACCTTCTGGCTATGTCGATCAAGCACAGATGTTGAATGTCTCCCCACCACCCTCTGCGCAGCCTGCTACCTACAGCGACCACATCCACATGAACGGAACCGTGGGCGGCAGCAGTGGTGGTGGCTACATAACAGCGGCACAAATGAGCAACATTGCGCCACTGGATCCTGAAGTGGCCTTTGCAGAGGAAAGCCCCTCGAACAACAACAACAACCGCACACAGGAGAATGTTGTAGCTGAACCCTTAGTGCTACAGAATGAATCTAGGCTTGAAGCTGACAACCAGGCGTATGTGACACAGCAAGAAGCCACAGGGTTGCTTTCTGGGAATCTGGGCGTTGTCCCCAGCACTGTCATCATCGATGATGGGGTAGTGCCCAATGGGCCAGTTGGTCCTGGTAGTTACGTGACCACTGACCAACTTACCAATCTTCCCCTCCGAAGTCCACAACCAAACTGCCATGCGAACAGAGATGCTGGAAAATAGTATACATGTTCAAGTATTGACGGCTTTATTTCATCTTGGGAGAAACAGAACACTCCATGGATCACCGTTTTACTGCCCCATGAGGTAAAGAAGTCAGTATTTGTTTTGTAATGCCTCATACACAGGTGCTGCTTGATTAATTTAGCCTTCACATAATTAAATGAAATACCATTTGAATATTTGTTTGATATTCACCAGCAATTTTCCAAAATATCTCTGCACAGAATGTTTGAAACTAGCTCTTTATTACCAGACTTGGAAAGATGCACAATATGCTCATCTGTATATAATACACAAAAACTTTTGCTGTTCATAGAGTATTTTGGTTATTACAAGTATGGTTCTTTTGGCCATGCACAACAATATAGTGAATGGCATGTGACTAGTTATTAGCCAATAAAGATGCAGTCTGTGAGTGAGATGTTATAACAAGGACCAAGTGTGGTATCACGATTAAGGCACTAGAGTACCTGGCCATCTTATCGTAAATGATTGTAAATATGTATCCAGAGAAACTGAATGACAGTGCAAGAATTTTGAGGGAGTTTTAGACTCGTTTGTTGGACTAATTCCTGTTTTTATCATGTAATCAGATCGGATAAAATCTTTTGAACCAGAAATGTGATGTTACAGTACAGACAATTTTAAGAACCAGGGCATCATTTTGCTTGAGTAGTACCATCCCAGTAGCAAGTAGTGCTGAGGATGAACATTGTTACAAACTTGACATTTTATTGGCATTCAAAACTGTTCAAATTATATTCTCATGTCCGATGTGCATATTTGTATAAAATTATTGGCATTTCATTTTTGGCTTCTGTTATTCTCAAGGGCGGATGTGGGGTCAATGGGGTCATGGTACTCCCACATTAAAGAAGCAAACAATTGTTTTTTTGAAGTGAAAGGCAATTTTGTGATTTCCTGTCCCCTCCTTCAGAAGCATATACAAAGCACCAAATGTAGCCTCAACCTGTAGAAAGGCCATGAAAGGTTGCAGAAAAAATGAGAATTTTGGGGCTCTTATCCCCAATAAAATTCCCCCCCCCCAAAAAAAATGGTTTGGATCCACTTGGCTCTTCTACCTGTTTTGTAATGTTCGGTCAGACTCTATGTACATTTATTTTGTATCCCTCAGTACGGAAAAAGCAATTGCCACACAAACTGTATCTTTAATGCTGTGTATATGTGATTGTAATGATAGATATGACGAGAATCCCAGCCTTCAACATTACTTTTGATCTTTGGATGTATACAGTTGGCTTCATATGTGTTTATTGAAGACATTAACGAAATGCTCGCTCTCATTGGGGTTTTTTAATTAAGGAGTTCTTAATTTGTGTGCACAACGTGTTTCCAACTTCGACGACCTGTCCCCCACTTTTTCCCTATATCCTGGTCAAACGAATCTCTATCTATCCTACTTCGGACAATAGAATTTTGCCTCTAGTACATGAAGACTTTGAAATGTTTCTCTGATTGCAAAACGTCTTCCTGGTGGTTTATAAGTAATTACCATAACGTGTCTCACAGTTGTACATTTATTAATATACATGTATTTAGCCTTTGTATATATCGGAGGAGTTTATTCTAGAAGCTTTTATTGTACACTAAGCTACAGTGGAACCGTGCCAAAACTATCGTCGTGATTCTGAGAAATGTTTGCCATAGGCCTACTGCTATTTGGAAAACGATTAGCAGTATTGTCAACATTTCTTTATTCGAATGAGAGGAATGTGTGGTTTGACACAACGTTTTGTTGTCATTAGCAAGAAATGCTCCCTTGTACGCTGGGGATCTGCCCTGTATTGTTTTCAAGTTCATTTCCTCATAGATATTCACATCTGAATCAGCTGCCCAAAATAGAGTACGGAGTTCTGAGTTTTGATTACTCTCCAATGATACAGTCAACTCTCGTTATAACAAACGTGCAGTGGCTAGAAAAAAATTACCTTGTGATAACCATGACTTTGTTATCAAAGGCGAAGAAAAACAAAGAAAAACATTATTCAAAATATTCAGCTGCTCAAAATTTACTCTTTGACACTGTTTTCTTATAACGGTGCTCTTTATATCGAGAGTCAACTGTGTATGTATGTTTATTTTACAAGTAATTATCGATAATGTTTATTTTTGACCATTGTTGATGGCACGTGTAACTGAATTTACTCTCCTGTTACGGTCATGAATATTTTATTGCGAATGTATACGACTACCTCTGTCCGTAATTTTGCACCTCGTAAGTTGCAGGGGGATTTTTTCGTTATCGACTTATGATCGTGTCACATTGCCATGGAAACAACCTATCCTTTTCACCCAGGCCAGTAGCTAGCGTCTACAGGCTGTTGTCTAGTCCGCGAGCGGCGGCGTCTCTTGGAGCTGTTCCAGGCCCTTTCTGTCTCTGATCTTCGAAGCCCTTCTGGTCGCCACACTGCCACTTCGACATTTATGCCTCAAAGCTGACGTAAAGGGCCTGGATTCTTACGGGAACCTAATGGGGAGCGGTGCTTTTGTACATGAAGAGCAAGTGAATAGTTGCCGTGAAGTGGAAGATTGATCATCACGTTCATGATCCTCTGTGAACCCTTTGTTTTTTCCTGAGGAGCAAGAAATCAGATGTGTACGAGCTCGCCAATACGCGAATCTTAGCAGTGTTTGAGGACGGTATGTCGGGCTCGGCGTTACACAATTTTGAAGAATTACACTATTAACGCCTGGCGCCATCGGGCTACGAATTCCGTGAAACGCGTGTATTCGGGGGTGTAAGGCCTGGGAGGCGAATTAGGGACTGTTGTGTGGGTTATCTGCTTTGGTTAAGCATTACTTAAATGACATGTATTTGCATGAACGTAAATAAAAACTATACTTGCAGCACAAACAGTATAAAACGCTTGCTTTCTCTCGCTGTTGAAAGGTTATTCATGATTAAACTATGTCTGTGACGTCACTACTTTATTCAAAGTGTAGATTATTTTTACGAATCTACGGCAAACTGTAGATTCGTAAGCTACGAATCTATAGTTATTGTTGCCAACAATAATTATAGATTCGCAAGACAATAACTGGAGATTCGTCACGAATCAACAGTTAATGTCTTACAAATCTACAGTTTTCAAAATGTATTTTTGCGTTGGGGAGATGTTAATCTATATAACGGGTTTTGCCCTTACCCAACGTATATATTAATAAACACTGTATGCTTGACTATTGTCAAGACGAGCACTGAGCATACAGTGTTTATTAATATAGACCCAAGCACATCAAGACGGCTCCCCAACTCAATGGATAGGCTACAAACACGTCAACCTCTCCAAACCCACCAACGGGACGATATGGTTTCCTATACCCGAAGTCCCCCCACCACCCCCGGCGTTAGGGTCCCCTTTACCCGAAGCCCCCAAGTCCCCCATTTCCACAGTATGTTTGCCTTTCCTGGGCCCCGCATCACACCAACGCCGCAGGATCCTTCAGGCAGCCGACATCCGGGTCATTCACTCAGCGCCCAACAAACTACAGAACCTGCTTCATACCCACAAGGACAAACAAACACCCAGCAGTCGCCCGGTGTCTACCGCATTCCCTGTGAATGCGACCCAGTATACATCGGGGAGACCGGCAGGAACCTCCACACCAGACTTCAAGAACATCGAGCACACGGCCGCAGAGGAGACTACGAGAAATCAGCAATCATCAAACATGCACACACATCAGACCACCGCATCGAATGGGACAACGCAGAACTCATCGCCCCCATCAAGCGTTGGCACCCAAGAATCCGGGAGGCAATCGAAATCTTCCGGCACAACACCGTCCCTCAAGACATCGGATTCAAGCTGAGCGACATCTGGCGCCCACTGCTAGCACCCAAGACCACCACCACCACCACACGGGCAGTAGGGTCCTCTATACCTGAAACCCAGGCCCCCCTCATCCCCTGGTGTTAGGGTCCTCTCTACCCGAAGCCAACCCATCCCCAGTTTCCCGCCTAAACTAGTTTCCCGCCCAAATCTGCATCCTTAATCCTCCACTGGATCCAACACCTGCATGCTCCAGTGCACCCTCAGCAAGCCACCAAGCCACATCACGTTTCACCGACTCCAGACAACCTTTATTACACGGCATCCACTCGAGTCAGCACACATTCTCCTGAGGACGGCCAGAGCATACTGGCCTAAACGTCGAGTTAAACACTCACCGGTTCTTCTCAGAACCACACCTCTTCCCAAAAGAGAATTTTACATGGCGTACCCGCAAACCTACATCCTATGTACTTCCGCCATGCAAAGCTTCAAATCTTACTTGTGTACGTTTGCCTTTCTCCATAGAAAATTGACAAAGGTTAGTATCCCTCGTGTTTTCAAGATCAATGCTTTGTAAAGCAAAATTTTCAACTAGGATTTGAATTTTCTCTTCACCTTTCAATAAGGAATTAACTTGATGTCTTTTGGCTGCTTCTCTTTGTCTGGTTTTGTACACTCTTTTGTTATAATGTTGGATTATAGCTTAATTGAAACGACACATCTTCTAGTTGTTCCAAGATCATACCGGTCCTGAGGTGACAGATCTGTCAGAATCGCTTCTCCCCGAGCACATAATAATCTTGCTTGAAGAGTTAGCCCATAAATTATCTTGTATTGCTAATATTTGTAGCGCTATAATAAATTTTAGGAGAAAATTTACGCTTTATAAAAACTCTTAAATGTTATTATTGAACTCCAAAATTGGCATTGTAATTTGAATCCAAAGTTGCACATTCTCCAAGTGAATAGCAATCTGTAGTGAGGGGCATTTCGGAATGATTCATAAGAACATGTAAGTATTAGTGAAGCTCATTTTGAGTGGATTGTAAAGTGGTTCTAAAAGTGGTAACCATACTTTCACGAGGTTGATATAGCATTCTTCAATTTCATAGAGTCCTGTGGCGGTTTTAGTCCGGAAGGTTTCGCTGCAATGACACACGTATAATAATGAATCCAAGGCGCAAGATGAAGAGAATACAGGTATATATCCAGCACTGAGTGTCGACTGCACAAGTACTCTCATGAAGTTGATATAGCATTCCTTAGTTTCATAGAGGCCTGTGGTGGTTAGTCCGATTGGTTTGGCTGCAATATGTGACAAACGTGTAACAATAACTCCGAGCCGCAAAAGGGAGGGCAGCGAGTAGGGCTATGTATCCAGCACTGATGCTATGGTGTTGACTGCACCAATACTCTCGATATTTGACTCGGCCCAAACCCGTGCACGTTAATGAATGGAGCTAAGGTATGCACTCAGGCGTAACAGCAAGAGTGTCATAGACTCGAGACTCCACGTTCGTATAACAATGGGAAATAGGTTAAGTCAGAGAATAGACTCGGAACTGTAATTCATGCCTTAACTTAATTTTGATAGGCCGCGTTACCCTGGATGTTACACAGACAAATAATGCCGAAATGTTCGCGTTGTCGTAATAGGTTGTCTTGAAAACAAATGCAGCTTGGAGCATTTATCTTAAGCAGGAACACTAACTTATGCAACTTGAGCCTGGACCTTACCAATTTCAGGCTATTCTCAATTCCTGTTCCTACCAATTCTTAGTCATGTTGATTTTATTGCTAAGAAAATCTCTAAAAACATTGGACTTCTTAGACGCTCTGCTAAACCTTACCTCCCTACTCCGACATTTAAAATGCTCAGTTCCACCATGATCTTGCCATTGTTTGATTACTGCAGCGTTGTGTGGTCTAGTTGTTCTTGCAATTGTGAGAGACTTGTCAAACTTCACAATAGACTTGCCAGGTTGATTCTAAATGCCCATCTAAGAACACATATTGCTGATTTACACGAGGCGCTCTCATGGATTCCGATTTACCAACGCTGGCAAAATACTAGAATGTGTGAGGTTTATAAATGTCTTAACTAACTGCACATTACCTTAGCTCTCGTTTCACGCCCACAACTCATTCATTTGGTACTCGTGCGATCTCCAATGGTTCATTATCTTTGTCCTTCCAGCCCAAGACTAATGCCGGCAAACGAACTTTCCTTCACTTGGGGAGAGTAGGTTGGAACAATTTGGCTAATTCACAAAGAAATGCCAAATCTCTGTCTGAACTTAAATCTCCTTTGTAATAAAAAGCATTCCCATATTCACCATTTTAGTGTTTTAATCATACCTTGTGTTTGTGTTTTAGTCATCTTGTACTCATTTTTACATTTTCTTTTCACTTCATATAATGCATTTCTTTTACAACATTTTTTTGTAATGTATTATATTTTCTGTGTGCTATGTTCAGTGGTGTTTGGGATAATACTCATACCGTTTGTGTTGCTAGAACTATGGATTTTTATCACATCGATTCCATTTTATGATCTAATTTGCTTTTATATACACATTTAGGTTTTTTTGAGTCTTTTTTGTTGGTTTGTTTTAAGGCTACATTGATGGTTTCTATATTTTTATTTAAGTTGTCTGTATATTTTTAATCTTTAGTGTACTGTATGTGTTTTTACTTTAATTTAATTGTACTTGTAATCAGGGCCCTTAAGAATAGCAGTGTTAAACTGAGAAGGCTACCCTGTTGAAATAAAACTAATTAATAGTAATAGTAATAATAAGGATATTGCCTAATCCACAACTTTTGCTGAAGATGTACGTGTATAGGACACACACAGCTTGTCCAAAACTGGCAGAATCATGAGCCTGCACCTTGCCGACAAAATAGGCGTGCTAATTTAACTAAGGGCCTTTGGTCATAACGAAATGAACTGAACACAGTGAGCCGTTGGATATTGTGGACAAACACAATGGCCCTTTGACGTATGGGATTAACCCAGTGGGCCCTCGGACATAGCCTTTTGAGCCCATTCTCTCGAAGGGCTAAGGGTGAGATCGGAGGAAACTGAAATATCCATTGGGCCAAATGACGAAATGGACCAGGCATAATGAACTTACAGACAAATTGGCCGGATACTTTGGTCCTACTCAGTGGCAAGGCATGATGGCCCGTGAACGTAAACGGGCCGGCGAATGTGAGGCCTCGGATATATATAAACTCAGGCCGGACATGCTGGGTCACAAACGTTTGCGGACATTGTGGCCAATGTGGGCCATGTGGACGTAGGCCTGGTGAGCTGTTGCACACTACAAACTTGCTTACAGATGGACCCACCGTTAAGGTCTACGTTGGCACTGAAGGTTGATTAAAAAGACTGAACTTGAGCACAAGTAGGCCGCTTTTGGAGGTTTCTTATTACTAGCATGCATAATAAATGCGTTTCTTTTGAATCACACGTGAGTTCATAATCGACTTTCTGACAGAATGCCAAATTTAATTTCAGTCGAATCTTCTTAGTTCTGTGATCGAATACAAACTACATTTCAGTGCTGGCATAACTTAAACCACTTTTTATGGCACCATGCTTAAACTGATACACAATATATTCTCATGAAGTATGTGCACCGGCCAGAAGGTCATGTAGTCTTTCTTGTCAATCGTGGTTTGATCGACCCTGGCCGCGGCACGCACGAATTCTTAACTGCCTAATCGCCGCTCTCGTGTCCGTCTTCAACTGAATCCTCTTCGTGTTTCTCCTAATTGTGTTTGAATGTGAAAAACATCAACTGCTGCAGGCGTTCCCTGAGCTCGTTCGCCAGGATCTTTCCCTGGCTGGATAAACCTACGATGTCTTCAACCTCGTGCTGGACAAAAGGCGGTGCGTTGTCCAACAGGGATTCCAACAGGCCTCTGGCAGCGCTGATTACGTTGAACTTGGCGTTTAGTCCGTAACACGTGGAGTTGACGCACGGCACCAGACCGGTGTCGCTGTCAACTGTGGAGAAGACATTCACATAGTAGGTAACTCTATCGGTATCTTTTAAAGATCAAATTACGTTTGAGATTTTTAAATGTACGTTTGTGTAACCAAACTTATCAGAATGATCCACCCTGACAGACATCGTGACTCTAATTTTTAAAGAGTTAATTATTATGAATTTTCTTTGATCACGCACTATTCAAACGTAAAATGTTAACGTTTTCTCTAAAAGAGCCTCGCGGATCCACCCCAACGACATTTTCTCCGATGTTATCACAGTGCAATGTTTAAAATGGAGCCTTGAGCAAGGTAAGGCGAAAGACTGTGTGCCGCCTGTGGGGTGGGGTTTGGGTTATGCTTAACCTTTGAATTAATGATCTGGGTTAGGGTAAGAAACGAGCATTCAATTTTTCTGGTAGTTTTAGAGAGAGCAAATTGAATCAAAATTTTCAGAGATCAGGATTTTGTAAGGGTTTCAGAGAAAGGGAGAGTTAATGCACAGAGTTAGTGTGAGGATTATTGGCTGTTTCGGCTAGCAGCCGTTGATTTTGTACATAATTTGTTCGAATGTTGAATACAGCTTGTTACTTTGATGAAATGTTTATATAATACTCATCTCTAACATGAGCAAAGTCTGTTTATCTGAAAGCCGATACAGTGCATTTGTGTCCTGACAAACGTATCTGTAGTTTTCTAGCATCTAACTGAGTAACGAGTAGATTCGGTTAGTAGATGGTGTTGGGGCTATAGAGAATTTGGTATGGTTGAAGTCGGGTTAAGAAATCGAGAGTTGTGGGGTAAGGTTAGGTAAAGAATTAGGTTGGATAAGTGAGAATTTAACGGATGTGGTTACTCGGTTTAAAGGTATAAGAATCGAAAAGTGGGTGCACTTAGAGGTAGGTTGAAACATGAATTTAACGGGGTTAGGGCTAGTTAAGGAATCAGATATTTAAAGCTCGACGGCTGTCAACTTCAATGAGGAATGTCGGGTCAAAATATTGAGCGGTGCTCCACAACTCACCTATGTTACTTCTTCCCGATTGGGTGTCGACCCTTACGTTGCAATCAGCATGCCTCTGGCATGATAGTTCTTGGGCCGACACGTCATCCAGATCGATAAGCTTGAGTCTGCCATGCACAAGCGTAAACTGGCGGATCTTAAAATCCCACACGGCCAGGGAGCCCAAAGGCGAATGCTCCAGGTAATGAAGAAGATCGGCCACCTCGATGCTCATCTGTGAGAATGAAAATAAAAAAATATTTAATACTTGTTACTCAATATCCTATCGTAAAGTGCAGGAGGGATTTCTGACATATATATATATATATATATATATATTAGGATTGAAACAAACAGTTCGTTCAAGGCCATTAAAATGCCTGAGCTCACAAATTTCAGAAGAAATACACTGGCCTAGACATCGAATCCAACTTTGAATGCGCATGCACTTTATCAGTGACGACACTATCAGTAGCAAGATTTTGGACTCGCAGCTGTTTTCAAAAGTTGGTAGTGTTATCCAGTAAGTTAATTGCGCTCGGTATATTCGTTGTTTAAGTCGCTCAGTCCACTTTGAATCAAGAATTAGTAATGAATGCTCACATCCAGACTTTCATTTCTTGAAATTCGCTAATTGCTTGCAATGTGATTCAGGAAAACGTGGGAAGGGATTAATTACCCTTGAGCGAAGATCCTCCTTATATATTGATGCTCACATCTTGATTTGTATACCCAAGGACCACAGTGAGCTGCATGCTGCAATGCAGAAATTTGCTTACAGCTGAAGGAATCTAATTACTGCTTAGCCAACGGTTTACTTGTTACAAAGTAAAAAACACCAACCTGCGAGGCAACTTACATCTAGACGTTTACCCCATGGTAACAGCCTCAAGATGCTTCCAGCTGTCCTCTCCCCAATCTCATACACCGATATCACTCCACGACTTCCCATTGCTGTGTCGTTACTCCGAATACATATACCCAGGCCCTAGGAACACAGTTAAACCGTGGTAGTGTCGGGAAAACATAAAGCCTGGACTCAAAGTCTAAATATCAATATGGTGATAGGCCTAGCTTCTCAGATAATTTTCTTCATAACATTTCTCCAAAAAGCTTACTTCTTAAAATATATATGCTCTTTTCCTACTTATAGAAATATTTGTAAAGTTAATTTTTGCTTCAGTCAGAGGCTTTTTTTTAAGTATAGTGCACGTCAATGACAACTGCCGTTGTCCAATGTTGTCGCTGTGCTGTCATCGTCAGTGACGGATCTAATCTGCATACGTGTACCTTCACTATGTTTGGATGATTTAATTGCATTGTCAGTGCCATCTCCTTCACCAGTTTGTAATTGGCATAGACGTAGCAGTCAGACTTCCTTTTGTACTTGTTTCGGCGGCGGCAGGCCTTGATGTCCTCCACTTTGTCGGTGACCATCTTCAGGGCGAGGGATCGACCCCGGTACACCCCGCGATAGACTTCCTTGGTCACGCCCCTACCCAGGTGCTCCTTCTTGTCGATCGTGTCGATGTTGTGACACGCGAGAAGCTCGGGGAGAGACCCGCTGCGGATGCCGTTGATCTCGTCAAGAAGGTCCGACTTGAGTTGTCGCAGCAGCTCCTCTCGCCAATCCAACGCGCGGCGGTCCGGCCGCAGTATGACGGGGATCTCCCCCCCGCGAGGCTCTTTGTGGCGGGTCTTTGTCTGGTAGACAGAGACGGTCAGTTCGTGCACAATGAATACTAAGGGTAGTAGTGTTAGTCCAATTGCACTTCCTGTTAGTACTATTTGACCACACTGTCTACCAGGAAACTTCATATTATACTGATATCAGATCTGGAAAGAAAGAAATTTATATCAGACTGGGAAAAAAGACCCGTGCACATTAACTAAACACTGTATTTGTATTACAATTCGCAGTTTTAAAGAATAATTTCACCGACCAAACGCTTCGATCCCTCGGTTCCGACTTTCCTCTGAAGAATAAGCCTCTTAAGTTCATCTTTTAACTGCAACTTATTTTACCAATACATGTAGGTGGTTCTGCCACCATTTGTCGTCATCACCAGGTGGAATTTAAATACGGCCATTGGGCACATCACTGGCTTGTTTCCAGATAAAGGAAACTTGCAAAGGCGAACCACCCTTTTGGGGAATTTTACAGTAGCCAACGTGTAAAGAGTTTGGGTCATCCTTGCTCCAATGTCACCATTATGCAGGTCAATCTGAGCGCTGCATCACCAAAAATCAACGACCAACATTTTTATTCCGAAACGGGTACCTTTCTGATTGAGTTCAGGAAGCATAGGATAACCGAAATGTACAAAGCTGTGGCAAGTTGAGGGAATTTCGAGGATGGTCAACATATGTTCCAAAGAGTCACGCACACCAGGCCTATTCTACAGTGGAGAGGCAGGATACTAAAAAAAACATACACGTAAAAAACAAATATGCACTCACCACATTCCTTTGTCATTTCAAAGAACTGAAAACGGACGTGCACTCCATGGCCATTTTACCCTCAATATGCCGCAAACAGGATAGGTCGTTGTGTTCTTCAGGAAGAGTGAGGTCGTAATAATGCACGGTTTGTTTGTAGTACGAAGGTCGTGCCGTGCAAGCTCTAAGCACACACATGCCGACCTAACCTGCCCATGATCAATGACACAAACTGTCCGACTGAATATTAGAATACAGACATGTCTACATGTTTATCGAGTAATGTAGGGATCTGGGAATTCCCCATTTAATTTAGCGAATTGTGTGATCTTTGAACCTTGTGCACGTCTTCAAGGCGTGATTGGCCCACGTGGGTGCACAGAATGTACAGTACAAGTATTTTCTGTAAGTCTTGCCTGTCGGCCGGAAGTGGCCTACAATGTGATACTTTTTGGCGGCACTGAAGTTGGGCGAGTTTCCAAGTTTTTTTCGGGAAAGCTGTGTGCTGTGGGAGACGACTGGGTGGATGGACGTTGTGATGGCTCGGCCGGGAACCACATAGATTAGCACCGGTTTAATTATCCAAGCAGTTGTGATTGTAATAGAAATCCAGTCCGCTTGAACACCCAAGTCTTTCAGTGTCTGCTGAACTTTCTTTTTGCCTGCCTGGCCTCCAATTCCCCCTTCAGTGGCGGACGGACCGCCGCCCCCGAGCGATCGGCCAGGGGGCTGGACCGCTACAGTAACATTTATAATCATAGCAGGCAATGACTTTTCGTGTACAGGTGATTCTACGGGTTGCAACCTCGCGCAACGGGGTAAGCATCAAGCCTCCTTCCGCCGTTGCAATCGCTAGGCGCGATGCGTGGGCATTTAGGAAGGAGGACTTTAATCCTCCATGGGCAGGTTTTACCATCGTTCTGGAATGAATACTCGACTGTCCCTTTTCCTGTCTTTCTTTCTGGTATAAGAAACTTGTCCAGGCCTGGCCAGCCAATCGTGGCGGCCTTGTGAAGATGGATTGATTTTCAAAGAATCCGATTTTCCAAGGTAAAGAGCGCTGTAACCGAAAAGTCTGAGCGTTATATCCCAAAAAGCTTTGTAAACGGGAGCACTACAAGCAACCACATAAAAAATACACAGTGAATGGGCGTGCAGTTGGGGAAATGAAAATAGAGCGTTAGATCGGTATAGTAAGTATAGTATAGAGCGTTGTATCAGGGAGCGCTGGAACAGTAATCTACTGTATCTGCACTGTGACCATTTTCCGGCCACAAGTTGTATGTACAGTACATGTACAATGCACAAGCACATTTACTGTACACCAACCTATTTGATCGTGGCCTTGAGCAAGGATGGGTGGTGGGCATGGGCAGCACACAGTTAAGTGCCTGGTAACTTTATAAACAGTGGGCGGTTTGTGGTTTCACTGGCCCTATTATGAGGCCTGGCTAATGGCATAAGCTAATTGGTCGTAAAGTGTTTATTAGATTAACCAAACCGCAGGGGAGGACTCCTTCAGAGGGCTCACGGCATTTGCACGGCTTTTTGTCTCACCTCAAGGTGTCCTCAGGAGGTCACGACCAGGAGCATTTTCACCGTATTTTCACATGGTAAACGACCGTGAAATCGCCGTGAAAAAAAATTTTTCACGGTGAAACTGCGAATTCACAACGAATTCACGGTGTTCAAATTCATAGTGATATATAATCCTACACAATATTTCTCACGTGACATGGCCTGAACAGTTTAGACAATTTTCCCCTTAATTTCTCACACTTCTCCCAACATGTACGCGTACATGGAGGCCCCCTTTCATTTTTACACATAATTTACACGTATTTCAGACGCTCTGTTTATTTTGGACAAGAAACTTAGTACATGTACATGTCTTCTCTGGAAGTGGTGAGGAAGAAATTCCTTGAAAAATCTGAGGGAAGCATTTCTCTTTGAACAGAACAACACAAACAGATTCTAGCCCACAAATTTGCATAAAAATGTGTGGAGAAACTGGCTTAGGGATGAACGCATCACGTACGCTGCAACAGGACAAAAGGCATCTGCCGCTACATGTACATGTACCGGTATATCTACAAATACATGTACATGCTCACATACATATACATGTACACAGAACCACCTGGATGTACATGTGTACAAACACATGTAGTTTTGAAAATGGGTTCTGCCATGCGTATGTATCCATAGATCTAAATATGGCTTAGTTACAAGTATTTTCTCCTTTTTTCTGTTCCTGATATTTCATGGTGGGGGTGTGATATTAAAATCACGATAATATTTGGAAAATTTTGCTATAATGATGATGGACAGAGCATACATGTACTGTCCGAAACGTTGAGTACCACCGGTTCTTTTCAGAACCCCATATGGTAAAAAGCGATATATATCCATGGTGCTACCGCAAACCTATCTACAGTAGTTTACTTGTTATTATAACCAGTTCAATTATCTGTCTTACATTTTAATAATTTTGTTTTCAACACAAGAAGTCGATGCCAAAAAAACCAAGCACAATGACAGTTGAAAAATCAAATCTCCTTCAAAAAACTCAATTACACTGGGAAACCAAAATGAAATCCCACTGTACAAAGAACGGGCAAAAGGCACATAGATTGTATGCAATAATGTACTTTTTAGGGAAAAGATGTATCGCTTGATAAAATTTCCAAAGTCAGATGTAGGTCACTTTTAGTTTTTAAATCTTGATGTACCAGTACAGCTTTTACATTAAAAAAAAGGGCCAATGCTCCTTTCTATCTTGCTATCTTGCGGTGAAAAGTTCTACTGGGTCACAATCATGTTATTTTACTACAAATTTCCTTGTACAAAAATAAAACATTTCAGGCTAAACTATCGATATAGGGGGAGAAAACAACAATACAAATTAGAGGATGCCACTCAAAGAGATGATGACAATATTCAATATGCAACAAGTCAACTTGGTCCCAAGTCAACTCGGTCCCAAGTTATCTCGGTCCCAAATCAACTCGGTCCCAATTCGACTCCGTCCAAAATCAACTCGGTCCCATTTAGGGGTTGCAACTGGGAAGGCTACTTTTCAAGCAAGGCGTTAATAGACTAGAATCTTTCAGGCTTCATTATATATAATTTTTGGTCTTCACTTTTATTACGTTCAGTAATAAAGAAACCGATAATGAAAGAGACGCAACATCGTTTGAAAGGGAAGCCTTTCATGGTTTAATACATCAAATTATCATGACTCGCAGCGCAAATCCGAATTACATACATGTTCATGAATTACATTAGTTACACATAATGCATATAACAAACAGGAAATAACACACAGTAGAAAATACATGTACGTGTTTAAAATCATTCAAAATTACAAACTACATTTAGCATCGAATTGTTTCATTTTACAAGAACTGATACAAATCCAATTATCAATGGACATATAAAAAGACTGGAAATCGATAACAGTTTTTTCAATCTGATACCGTACGTGAAAAGCAAAGACAGAAATCTTTTCCTTTCTCCCCGATTCTTCCAAACTGCAAACAGAAATTTTATTTCAACCCTGAGCTGAAGTCCAACGAAGATGCTATTCTTTATCACGCACCGCCCTGCAGACATTGCCAATGTCACTGGGCATCTTGTGAGCGAAGTGGTAAATGGGCGAAGGGACTATATCTGACCATGTACCACCCAATGAAATAATTAATGTCTGTTGATAATAATGATCTCCGACATACATTTTCTCATAGTCATAAGGAACCAAGTTGGCTCGGGACCGAGTTGACCGGTACCCAACAACACACACACACCTGACATGCCTGAGGATGAGTCGACTTGTTTAACGGACAATTTGTCTTTTCATAACGGTCAGACATTAGGCTAAAAATTTGCCACTAAACTAAAAAAATTAACAAAAGCATGGCTTTTTACTACACACCCTTTATGCTCGGTTTATCAAGAATGGTTTACACAAACAATACCATGAAACATGGAAGGAAAAGTGTGAAATTTCTCATTCTAGGAATTGGCCCACATCCTACGTGTGATACTAACGTTTTCTTCTCGCAATCTTTCCGATATCGGAAATGACAAGCAAGCACTGCTGCAAGCAGGTTGACACCAAGGTTGATAAAAGTAATCTCAAAGGAAACTTGAGAGGGCCTAGTATCAACATACATGTAATTCCAGAATTGTGAGGCACTCACTGGGTGCCTCACAGATGCAACTTTACATTGCTTTGTAACACTATGGGATTCTGAATGTGCCCGTTTACTCTGTCTAAAGCTGCATTTTCAATCAAATCTTTCCCCCAAAAGCCATCCACACTAACATGACTAAAAAATAACTCATTAACCTATGGCCGCGATGGTTTGATTGTCTATGCGGTATTTGGGGCAAAATTCAGACCTTTTACTTACGTTCTTGCCTTTCTTTAACAAACAATCATGTCCGAATTGAACAGAAGACTGGTTCCTATTACATACATATCCTGCCCTTCGAACATACAGTATTAAGTTGTATGCAATACCCTAACAGGCACGACAAGAGAACATTTTTCTCCCCAGACACTTTGATCTTTGCCAATTTTTCTAACCTTTGACAGGGATTCTGCTGGTATGAAAACATCAAGCCCCCCCCCCTCCACTGTCCCGTGTAGAGTGTACCTCCCAGTTCTGGGAGTATGCCACGACGTTTGGAACCGTGCCACGTTAGGCCAATGAAAGTTGATCACAAGGTGCTCGTCAGCCACTCCTGGAAAAGTGATGAGGGTTTTTCATCATCTTTCATCAGCAAATTTCTCCAGAAATTTGACAAGGAATTTTCCTTAAAGTTCATCACACTCACAGTGTGCATAAAGGTTGAACTCATTTCAAAGGCTCTTGTCTTGACTGAGAAAAAGGATTTGAATTGCATAGAGAATAGAATTTTAAAAGTCAACAGGACAAACAACTGTAATTTATTGACAAAAAAAGACATACATTCCTTTTTAATGCATGAGTCGACGGCAAGAATCACTGTGGCTTTGGAAAACTCGCGGTACCACTTCATTGGATGATCCAAAGCAAATCCGGATGTGGTATTTGAACAGTGTCGATTTCAACTGCTGCCAACTGATGCATATCACCTCGGGCGCATGCAATGTGCCAGTTTCCTGCCACGCACCAAGCGCCATCATATGCAAAATCTGTTTTAGCCCATTCCAGCAACAGCGCGCTGATTGTCTATCAAAATTGACTCTTCCCTTTTTTCTGTTGGTGACTCAAATGTACGCGGACTGGCGTACCACACGTACATGTGTTTTTCAAAAAAATGCCTCTACTCCCTCAATTTATCATTGCATTCTATACGTACAAAGACACACAACTGTGACCAATTTGTACAAATAAATGCATTTCCAAAACAAGTGCATTTGACGTATTGGCAAAGATGTCAATTCAATACAATAGTGCTAGTGTTCAGTTTTTAGACTGACGATCTTCATAATCTTGACGCTGTTTTTTAAAAAAATGAAGGGTGAACTTTTTTGATGTGGGCCAAATTTGCACGTGGGTGCTGACGTGAGGAGAACTGTGAAATCAGATGTGGCTTTAGGCACATCAGGAAAAAGATGAACTTTTTGATGCAGGCTGAAAATTCCATTCGGGCAGTGACGAGAACCATGAAATCAACTTTCAGCAGCCTTAGTTAGGGTAGTAGGCATGTAGGGTAGGCACGGTAGGTAGGATTACGACATCGGTTTCCAGTCAACTCGGACCCAAGTTCACCTGATCCCATGACATAGGCCTAGCGTTATAGCTAGTAGGCCTAATACTATAGTAGTACATTGGCCTAGCGCTAGGCTCAACTCAAGTCAAAGTGGGAAGCGACTTAATACTAGCTCGTGAAACCTGGTGCGCTACTTTTTTCAGTAGCTGGGGTGACAAATGATTCATGAAGAGGGGACAATGCAATACACCATTTAAGACATTTCAAAAACGCGAATTCATTACGTCGCTTCGATAGCTTAGTTGGTAGTGATTTGAACTACAGATCTATAGACCCTGGTTCGAATCCGACCCATTTATGCTATTCATTTTCTAATTTTATCATTGTGTTTGGGATTTCCTTTTTCAATTGATGCAGAAACAGAGTCCAAGCATGATCCCTCTAAGAGTCTTGAGAAAAATAGCAGACCAAGTTTCACGGGTTAGTATCTAGTCATTTCCAGTCAGGTGTAGGCCTGTTACGCCCCAACTATTGCATCAGTCCCAACTATAGTTGAGCCCGTCCCAACTAGAGTGTTACAGTTGGGCCGGCCCAACTACAGCAGAGAGGTCCTGTGTGCATGATGTGCCCAGCATATGCCAAAGTCATATTGTTTACAAATGACATGAAATGTCATGTCATTGGTCATAGGGCTAAGTGCCACATTTTTGATGAATTGTGTCAAGTGTGAGACACATTGACTTAGATAATGTTGAGACATTTCCCCCAGACATTGGTCAACAATAGTTGGGCCAGCCCAACTGCAGCACTACATTTGGGACTGTCCCAACTATAGTTGGGACTTACGCTATAGTTGGGGCGTAACAGGCCTACGCTCGTACTTTCGTCAGTTGAACTTGGAGTTGGAGACGTACGCCAGGCCCCACTCAGTTATGTCAGTACTACTAAAAGTACTAGTACTGCTAGGCCTAATCTCACCTGCTCAATTTGTTCATGTTTTACCGGAATCTTTCCCCACATCGACTGAGTACATACAAATACGGTACTATGGCATGTACATGTAGGCTACATGTAATCATTCATATTCATCAAATAGCTGCTGAGTGCTGGCACGGTCACGGTCCGCCTCACGGTCCAGTCCACGTACTATGACATCATTATTACCGTGAAGTACCATACCATACCAGCTGCATGAGTAATATCTGCAAGCAGAAGGTACACGTACTACGTAGATAGTCGACTGTGCTCTTCGTAATACTCGTACTGTACATGTATGTACATGTACACTGGGTACACGACATTCACGGATGAATACCTACTTTGATTCGATTCTACACACTGTTCAATTCTGTTCACAACTGCCCCAATATTATACTGTAGGGTCATTTCGATTCCTTGATATGTCGACAAAATAGAAGCTGATTAAATAGAGTCGATTCATGTCCGCAAAAAAAGTTTTTAACCCGTTTGTGCATTTCAAGCGGTGTGTCCTTTGATAAAGCTTAACCTTTCCCTTTCCTCTCATAGAAAGAAATGTAAGAATTGTCTTCCTTGTAACAAAAAAGCGAAAAAGCTCAAAAATTATTGCAGCAACACTTTACATGTTGCCAATGCTGCAATGATTTTTTTCTGAGACATCTTGCAATGCTGAAATGATTTTTTTCTGAGACATGTTTTTTTCAGCAACTTTCGGTGTCCTCTTCTCCGATGTATGAAACCTTTGCTGACAATAGACGTGACGTAGCCAAGGCCTTTTTCCAATACTCAACTTTGTCTCCGTCTCAGGCTTCGTCCCCGAAACCAATCCCCGATTGTGGGCCTGAAGTGTTGAAATCAAAATGGATTACGTTAGTTTTTTGCTCTCTTGCTTCTTATATGATGTTTTATGGCACTATTAGACTAATTAGTGCGCGTACAGCTTCAAAGTCAGGTAGTACAAAAAAAGTTGAAGCCTGAACGGAGCTGAAGTTGAGTATTGGAAAACTGCCCAAATCAGCTTTGAACACGGGTTCAGATTTTATCTGAGGTTGGTACCAGTAATACCATACGCCAAATGCCACACTTGAAGTCTTAGTACTATATAACAATTTTGAGAACGTGAAAGCGGATATGGTGTACTATTAAGGCCATATTACGCAGTGCGGTGAGCGTTGTTGAGCAGCGCGGTGATATATGGTTAGCAGACTTGTAAAGTGTCGTTCCCGCAGTAATATATATCATTTCCAGCTTGGTTTCCAATATTTTGAGGACCAAAAACTAGTTTTTGCCTTCCTCTTCAAGCGTTTCTGATAAAATGCTCGACGACTAAGGAATAACATTCTGGTCTGTTATAATGAGGGCACTGCGTATTAGTTGGATGAGATTTTAACTTCAATTATAATTATGCGTGCATGCAAATAAATGGTCATATTGTTTATGGGGCAAAAAGCGCGGGGGCGACCCATTGAAAATGTACTGCATGGGCATTTGCTTACAGATTTTCCGCTGCTAAACAACAATGAACCTCGTTCCCATGGGTACAATCTTGCCGCGCCATGTTGGTTCCCACCATGCCTTGCGCGATCTAACCCCTGGTGTTGTAAAATTTAAATATCCCATATTTGGGAGATTTAAATTAGAACTGTGATAAAATTTGTTTGCGCGTAATGCAGATTTATGTACTGTATGTGTGGCATGCACGAGGGTAGGAGGGCACGAGAGTGTAGCTTAAAAGAGAAATACGTGTGTGCGATTCACTTTACGTTATGTATATTCATCCTAAATAGCCAGTCAGCGTTATTTTTGTGTTCTATACGACCAGGGGCTAGTGAAGGAACGTGCAAGCAGCCCATGGTGTTGAGCTTACAGAAGCTGACTCCCGCTATTAAACACTGTCCAGTTCGAAAGTGTTTCGTCACTTCAGTTAAAACGACGCCCACTGCATATGCACCGCACATATAGAGTTAAATACAATGATAGTACTGTACGCTGACTGCCGTTTATACGTGGAACCATGGAACCGGAAGTTAGCACGCAACTTCAGCGATCGCCCAACAGGAGCCTGCAAATCGTGGCGCGCCCACCTTTGTGACGAAGTCACTTACGAAGCGGGTAGAGCCTGAAAGTAAAAGGTCAAGCAGCGAGTTTCCGGAACCTTTCCGCGGTCGGCCTGTGGGAATTTTACGTTGTTCGTCCTATCGCGTACGATAATTTTTTGAATATTGAAATTTCACCTCTGTCTTCCTCCAGTTATATTTAGGAAAAGTCACCTGAAGATGGGTAAAACGAATTTTATTAACGTGCAGCATTCAGGCACACCGGCGTGCGGGACACGCGCCTGGTGTCCACGAATCAGATCTCCAGCTAGGCGAATAGTTCCACTGCCTTGTGGATGGTTCGGGAGAATCAAAGGCTAAAGGAGTTAACCTCTACAGATAATCCGGAGTGAGCCCCTGAGGCGGTTTGCTGGCATACTTGTCACTTTCCGGCAGCCCCGGCATCCTGCCGTGCACGTTCCCAGCTGTCTTGACCCTGTCTTGCCACTGAACCCGGACGCGACAGGACGAGAGAGTGAGACCGACTTTGCGTAAATCCAACTCACGCGCAAGTCACGACATCAACCCACCCACCCCTTCCACGCCCTATGGCGATGGGCGAGCGGCGAAGCAGTAGGTGCGGATACACACTGGGAGCTGTAGTCGCAAACCTGCACACGGCGGCTCAGGATATCAGGTCGCTCTCTACTGGACCCCGAAGCAGAAGTGGAGTTCGGCAGCCCCCCTGAGTGACCAGGAAGCCCTATTTAGGATCACTCTGCTTGCCTTCCAGCTTGAGGACGGGGCTGGTAAAGGTGCTCTAAAATAGCCTGCCTCACTACAACCTGGCCAGCATACCGCGTCTGGCGGGATCCCTTTCATGTGGTCGAAATCAGAAAGGAAAGAAATTGTTGGTACTCCTTCTAGCATCTTGGAATATCTAAACCAAGGCAGAAAGACCAGAGAAAAGACTTCTCTTGTGGCCAGAGACTAGCCCTTTACAAAGTCGACATCGCATGTCTAAGTAAACCCTGCTTTCCAGACAAAGGCCAGCTGACAGAGATTGACGACTATACCCTTTTTTAACTGGAATGAATGAGGTTGTGAAGAGCGACGTACGTGAGGCCCGCGTGGCTTTGCCATCAAAACCCAACATCTGAAGAAACTAGCCAGCATTCCAGAAGGTCTCAGTGACCCCCTTAATAAAATGCAACTCCCCCTGGGCAGGGGAGTAGCGCCACATTTATCAGTGCCCATACGCTCCTACTCCGCGATGACTAATCCCGAAGAAACCAAGGACAAGTTCTACGCAGGACTAGAGACTCTTACTTCTACTGTACCACAGTCAGACTAGCTCATCGTCCTTGGTGACCTCGATGCCCGTATTGGTACAGACCACCAGTCCTGGGACAGAGTCATCGTAAAAACGGAGGGAAATGCAACAGCAACGGCTTCCTCCTGCTTAGGATCTGTGCCAAACACAACACAATCACAATCTGCCACCAACACTATGTTCCGCCTTATAGCCTCAACAAGAGGTCATAGATGCACCCGTTCTAGGCATTGGCATCTCATTGACTACATCATCGCTAGGGCAAAGGACAGGCCAGACGTGCGGGTTACCAAGGCGGTGTGTCGTTTAGACTGTTGGACGGGTTATCATCCCATCATCTTTCTAAAATGAACCTCCACATACAGCCCAAGAAAAGGCCATAGGGGCAGAGAGTTGCCAAGACATTTGACTTCCCAAAACTGAAATGCAGAAGAGCTCGCGGCACTTCTTGACATTACACTAGCTCTGACTCCCAGTCCAGTTCTGACATCGAAAAAGAGTGGGAATCCTTCGAAACTACAGTCCACTCAGCCGCCCTCCAGGTCCTTGGCCTAGCAACCAGAACTACCAGGACTGGTTCTGCGAAAATGATGTCCAAGCCCAGACGCTGGTGGAAGAAAAATGCCAGTCCCTGCCCACCAGAGTGACCCTGCTTGAACAGCAACGTAGTCTGCCTGCAGCAGGCACAAAACGGTCCCAACCGATCTTCCATCAATGCGGAATGTTGGCTCAGGAGCAAGGCCGATGAGATCCAAGGCTTTGCCGACTTACACAACACCAAGAGGTTCCACGATGCCCTGAAGTCAATATGGACTACCGTCATTCGGCTTATTACCCCCTGCTTAGTGCAGATGAGAAAACTCTGCTTACTGACAAAAACCAGATCATCAAGAGGTGGGGAGAACATTTCGACAACGTGCTGAATCGGCCGGCGTCCATAAACGACAAAGCCATCGCACGCCTCCCCCAGGTGCCAGTTAGCCCAGACCGTGACATCCCCCCCTTAGTGGAAGAGTAAAGCCTTCAAGCATAATGTCTTCCGGGAAAGCGCCCCAACCCTGACGCCATCCCCACCGAAGTATTCAACTCAGGTGGCCTAGCTCTCCTCGCCCACCACAGTGACCTCTGCCAGTCGATGTTGCAACAGGAACAACTTCCCCACGATTTCAGAGATGCTTCCATTGTTTACATAGACAAGCGTAAATGGAATCGCCAATTCTATGACAACTACCACGGGATCTCTCTCCTGTCTATCGCCGGCCAGATCCTTGCCCGCGTACTGCTCAACAGTCTCCTGGAGCACCTGGAGCAATTATCCCCGAGAGCCAGTGTGACTTCCGCTTAGGCCGTAGGACCACGGACAAGGTGTTCGCCGCCCGCCAACTCCAGGAGAGAGCATGGAGAAGCAACAAGACCTGTACATCACCTTTGTTGACCTGACCAAAGCCTTTGACAGGGTCAGTAGAGAGGGGCTCTGGAAATCATGGGGAAGTTTGGATGCCCTCACAATTGTCCGCCAATTTCACGACGGCATGATGGCCTGTGTGCTGGACAACGGTGAGGCAACTAACGCTTTGCCTGTGACAAACGGAGTCAAGCAGGGCTGTGTTCGTACCCCTACACTGTTCAGCATGATGTGCTCGGCAATGCTGACTGACGCCTTCAGGGACAGCAACCCTAGCGTCCACATCAAGCACATGTTCGATGACAAGCTGTTCAACCTCAAGAGCCTGCAGGCCGTCACGAGGGTAAAGGAGACTGTGATCAGAGAAGCTTGTATTCGCCGACGACTGCACCCTTAACGCTTCGAGTGCGCACGAGTTGCAATTGGAGATGGACGGCTTCTAAGATCTTTCTGCGACAGTTTTGGTCCTACAATCAGTACAAAGAAGACTGAAGTGATGTTTTAGCCTGCCCCTGGCAACCAGCAACACGAACTGTACATCACAGTGAAGGGACGGAAACTCCAGGCCGCTGACAACTTCTTCAACCTGGGCAGTATTCTTTCTTGCTCCACCAGCGTCGATGCCGAGGTCAGTATAATCGCATCTCCAAAGCAAGCAGCGCCTTTGGGAGACTCAGAAACTCCGGGAGAGGAGAGGAATCACACTTTCCACGAAGATTAAAGTCTACCATACAGTTGTGCTCATCACTCTCCTGTACGGCTGCGAAACCCGTACCCTCTACCGACGGCATGAACGACAGTTAAAGTTGTTCCATCTTCGCTGCCTCCGCAACCTCCTCCACCGCTGGCAGGACAAGATTCCCGACACGGAGGTCTTAAAACAGGCTGGAATCCCTAGTATAATCTGCACGGCACAGATCTGCTGGGCTGGCCACGCATGCGCCTGATACCAGCATCCCGAAACAGCTCGTCTACGGGAAGCTGTGAAAAGGAAACCGCTCAGCTGGGGGGCAGAAGTTTCAAGGACAGTCCGAAAGTCGCTATCAAAGTATACGTTTAACATCAGCGTTGAATCCTAGGAAATCCTCGCCGCCAACCGCCCGGCGCGGCTCATCCGCCAGGATGCACGCTGTAACAGTTAATACCTGAGCTCCACGTGCCGGCATACCACGCACACTTTTCAAATTCTTTTAACTCCCTTTTGGTTGGGTGCACTCTGCAGGTATATAAGACTGCCGCGCACAGTTCTTCATGTATTTTAGGTTTTCGGAAGTGACTAATGGGTAAATGTTTGGCAGGATATTTCTCTTTTGGGTCAGATAATTTTCAGTTAATTTAATTTCTTAGTAACTCATGAAAACAAATTGCACATTGCTAAAATTTGTGCACGTTCCTATCCAAGAGTTCCCAAGCGAGCTATCAGAAATCAACTTTCAGGCTACTCACCGCGCTGCGTAACGTGGCCTTGATAGTACACCGTAGTATGCATACGCATGTGGAATGATCAGGTTCCTGGAAAGCGTGACGCGCACGCAAGTAGGGCGAGGGCAGCGTGTTTGTGTCAGAATCTGCACTGCGCAATATATGACATATGTATGTACATATCGGAAAGATTGCGAGAAGAAAACGTTAGAATCACACGTAGGATGTCGGCCCGAATTTTGTGCCAGTTTCTGCCTGGTGTAGGATGTGGGCCAGTTCCTAGAATAAGAAATTTCACACTTTTCCTTCCCTGTTTCATGGTATTGTTTGTGTAAACCATTCTTGATAAAACCGAGCATAAAGGGCGTGTAGTAAAAAGCCATGCTTTTGTTTACTTTTTTTTAGTTTAGTGGCAAATTTTTAGCCTAACGTCTGACCGTTAGGCCAGCCTATATCATGTAGGCCTATGCTATACCCACTGCCTTCTGTGGCATTGCTTTTGATCACTGAAGTGTTATTGCCGACTCTGCATCATATGAAAAGACAAATCGTCCGTCAATGTCCGTCAAACAAGTCGACTCATCCTCAGGCATATCAGGTGGGTGTGTGTTGTTGGGTACCGGTCAACTCGGTCCGTACCCAACTCGGTCCCGAGCCAACTTGGTTCCTATGACTATGAGAAAATGTATGTCGGAGATCATTATTAACAACAGACATTAATTATTTCATTGGGTGGTACATGGTCAGATATAGTCCCTTCGCCCATTTACCACTTCGCTCACAAGATGCCCACTGACATTGGCAATGTCTGCAGGGCGGTGCGTGATAAAGAATAGCATCTTCGTTGGACTTCAGCTCAAGGTTGAAATAAAATTTCTGTTTGCAGTTTGAAAGAATCGGGGAGAAAGGAAAAGACTTCTGTCTTTGCTTTTCACATACGGTATCAGATTGAGAAAAATTGTTATCGATTTCCAGTCTTTTTATATGTCCATTGATAATTGGATTTGTATCAGTTCTTGTAAAATGAAACAATTCGATGCTAAATGTAGTTTGTAATTTTGAATGGTTTTAAACACGTACATGTATTTTCTACTGTGTGTTATTTCCTGTTTGTTATATTCATTATGTGTAACTAATGTAATTCATGTACATGTATGCAATTCGGATTTGCGCTGCGAGTCATGATAATTTGATGTATTAAACCATGAAAGGCTTCCCTTTCAAATGATGTTGCGTCTCTTTCATCCTCGGTTTCTTTATTACTGAACATAATAAAAGCGAAGACCAAAAATTATATATAATGAAGCCTGAAAGAATCTAGTCTATCAACGCCTTGCTTGAAAAGTAGCCTTCCCAGTTGCAACCCCTAAATGGGACCGAGTTGATTTTGGACGGAGTCGAATTGGGACCGAGTTGATTTGGGACCGAGTTGACTTGGGACCAAGTTGACTTGTTGCATATTGAATATTGTCATCATCTCTTTGAGTGGCATCCTCTAATTTGTATTGTTGTTTTCTCCCCCTATATCGATAGTTTAGCCTGAAATGTCTTATTTTTGTACAAGGAAATTTGTAGTAAAATAACATGATTGTGACCCAGTAGAACTTTTCACTGCAAGATAGCTTGCAGTCATTTTGAACTTAAAAAATGAGCATAGGCCGTTTTTTAATGTAAAAGCTGTACTGGTACATCAAGATTTAAAAACTAAAAGTGACCTACATCTGACTCTGGAAAATTTCATCAAGAGAGACACATCTTTTCCCTAAAAAGTACATGTATTGCATACAATCTATGTGGCTTTTGCCTGTTCTTTGTACGGTGGGATTTTATTTTGGTTTCCCACTGTAACTGAGTTTTTTGAAAGAGATTTGATTTTTCAAGAAACTGTCATTGTGCTTGGTTTTTTTGGCATCGAATTCTTGTGTTGAAAACAAAATTATTGAAATGTACGAAAGATAATTGAACTGGTTATAAATACAAGTAAACTACCGTACTGTAGATAGGTTTGCGGTAGCACCATGGATATATATCGCTTTTTAGCATATGGGGTTCTGAAAAGAACCGGTGGTACTCAACGTTTCGGACAGTACATGTATGCTCTGTCCATCATCATTATAGCAAAATTTTCCAAATATTATCGTGATTTTAAAATCACACCCCCACCATGAAATATCAGGAACAGAAAAAAGGAGAAAATACTTGTAACTAAGCCATGTTTAGATCTATGGATACATACGCATGGCAGAACCCATTTTCAAAACTACATGTGTTTGTACACATGTACAAGTACATCCAGGTGGTTCTGTGTACATGTATGTGCTACATGTATTTGTAGATACATTTATACCGGTACATGTACCTGTAGATGCCTTTTGTCCTGTTACAGTGTACGTGATGCGTTCATCCCTAAGCCAGTTTCTCCACACATATTTATGCAAATTTGTGGGCTAGAATCTGTTTGTGTTGTTCTGTTCAAAGAGAAATGCTTCCCTCAGATTTTTAAAGGAATTTCTTCCTCACCACTTCCAGAGAAGACATGTACATGTACTAAGTTTCTTGTCCAAAATAAACAGAGCGTCTGAAATACGTATAAAGTATGTGTAAAAATGAAAGAGGGTGCCTCCATGTACGCGTACATGTTGGGAGAAGTGTGAGAAATTAAGGGGAAAATTATCTAAACTGTTCAGGCCATATCACATGAGAAATATTGTGTAGGATTACCCAAACAGCTGTTTATATTACACATATATATACATGTACATGTATTTTCACCAGCTCCTCATATCAGCTGCCTGTTAATTTGTTTCACTGTACATTTTCTATGTAGTCCACTTACATGTACATGTACATGTATGTACCGGTACTTGTACAATTTTCTTTGCGGGGACGGGGTAATGTCTAGCAGTCCTGTCACTTTGTAATTTTTAGAGGTAAGTTCCTTGTAACACATTGTGAATTTCAGTCTTGTTTCCATTCCTCATTGTCATGATGTGTTCAGTCAACATGGTGGCATACAAGACTTCCCAGTGGAGGAGAACTCTGTTGCTCATTTGGTGCTGCCTGACTGTTCCACTAATGCCCCGGCCGCATTCAGCTGCTGGCACCGGTATGCTGGTTGCTGAAGGATGGTCTGAGAACACCACCAGCAGAGTTGGTGAGTACAGAAAAGACGCAAGTGATCTGACATAACTACCAAATACCGGTATATGATGTAGATAATTTTTAGCCAGTGATTTTTTGATGGGAATCTGATCCTTCTGAATGCAATGTGACACAACAAAATTGAAATGAAGCTGTTTCTTTCTTTTTTCTGCTAAAGGCTCTTCAGTCAAAATCTAGACTATACATGTAATCCTTTACGGCATGCAGTTTTGTTGCAGTAGTTGAGACAGACTTCACGACTATCAGAAAAGGAAATTCTCATTCCAAGCAAAGAAATCATTGATGCTGTGTTTTGTATTTTCTTCCAAATCCATGGATTGAGACCCGAATTCAGACACATACTATACAGTGTATGCAAAACAAAAATCACTCTGACTTAACTCATTCCCCAGCCCCCTTCAGTAGAGCAAGTTTGCCAAAAGGATCTGTGAATCTAAAATGAGGTCCTGAGTAGTGGGCCTGCTAAAATTTAAGACTTCTGTCAAAAATTTGAAGCAGCTTTTGTTGATGTACATGTAGTTTTGTTCTGCATGGTTTGGCTTGTTCGGATTTTTTATCCCCAACCTTTGCTGCTAAGAGTATGTTCAGACTCTTCATTTGAAACTTTAATTAATATGGCTTTATCTTTTAACTTTATCTGAAAGTGATATGACAAATCTGGTGTTACATAGAGAGAATTCAGGGAAAAAGAAATACGGTACCGGGTCTCTGTGGTTGACTCACCTTTGCATTTGTTTATGTCATTCTGCTTACTGGTAATGACATCTGAGAACAGGGCACACGTACCGTACATGTATGTGGATATCAATTACATTGTACATGTACATGTAGGAAGAAATTAATTTTGGTTTTTTCCTTTTTGAAAATACTGATTCAATTTGCAGCTCGACATGTACATGTACATATTATTGTTCACAGGTTGAAAACGGTAGCAAGAGAGGTCAGGTGGCACTCTTTACAATAGTAAATGGCACCTTGTGTGCAGAAAGTGCCCATTGAACTCTTTTGTACCACTTCATACTTTGTTTGCAATGGACATGCATTTGTGTTTTTTTCTCCCTTTGTTCCAGTTCGGATCTTCCCCCCAATTTTTCCCCCCAAACAACTTTTAACTATGCACTGTCAAAGTAGGGTAGGTCAGGAAACAAGAAGCTCAGGAATAGTACATGTATATGTACTTTTGTTTTTTCCTCGTTGCGTTTGTCCCGTGCAAGAACTTTGAATAACAGTGACTTCATGCCAAACCCAGTCAAAACCAATTTACTGCACAGGCATATGACACCTTCGATTTATAAAGAATTGTAACACATGAACAGAAGACTGGTCGTTCCTGTGCCCAGGCTACCACATTTCTTCAGTGCTGTCACTGGAATTGTACAATGTACAACTGGTGTCTTGTAGATCCAATTCCACCGGACCCTGCATCAGGTTTGCACTGCTTCAGCTACGATTTCAGTCAGGTTACGTGTACGTGGATGAGAGGAGGCCAGAATGACAGCGTGACTTCCACCGACATCCTCATGTACAGAGAAACAGATAGGTAACTTTGCAAATTTTTTGACCTGTTGAAGCAGAAGGGTTCATCTAAAAACAAAAAACTTGTTTACAACACGATACATGTACATGTACATATATGTATCACGATATATGGGTTGTGACACAATACATATTGCGATACACAAAATGTGACATGCAACATTAACAAAATGAAAACCAACACAGCTGAATTGAAAAATGTCCTTGCTGTATGTTTCCCACATACATTTGCATGTACCTGTACTCGAGCTAAGTAGACTCAAAGATGCGCATGGAGATTTTCATTGAGTTTGTTATTATATGTCCAGAGCTAATAGCTCCGTGGTACATGTATGTGAAACAGAAGTTTCAGCATTAAAGTGAGTCACATACATGTAAGCACAGACCTGAGTATATTGTGATTTCAAGATCAGTGTACATGTACCCGGTAACAATGAGATGTGCTGCCTAAAATGACACCACAGTTTTGCTTACGTGTGTTAAAAATCGGATTCGCATGAAAACCAACAAGCCATCAGAGTAGCCCTTTAAAATAGCAACGCATGTGAAAATGAGTTGTATTGGGACTCACATGTGTGTTTCAAGGCTTGCACATGTACATGTACATGTATTTAAAAATACCGGTAACGGCATTGCGTGTACGAGTACCTTACAAGTATCCTTTTAATTTTGGATAGTTTTGATGGCTCGAATAACTTCCTAGCTCAGTGTGCCTCAGTGTTATTAAACATGTTAAAGTACCGGTACAGAAAATGAATAAGGATAACTACTCAACACAGGATTTAAGGGCAGGCCAGGGTAGAGGCTTTGACACTTGGACAGAGTGGGACATCTTCCTTCCGGATGCTTTTGTGGAATTATGGTTCATGGCGACTCTGAACAGGGAGTTGTGGGGAAGAACTTGCCACAGGAAATCAAACCTTGGTGATCTGCCAGTTCCAAATAAAACAGCAGGGCAGCATAGCCAGCCTGTGGTCCAGAGTTTACACAGGTGCATGCACATGTATTCACCGGTCTTTTTGCAGAAGACCTCCTGAATTATCCGAAATCGGCCACACTGCTTCAAGCCAAGATTTGTTTTTTACATGTACCTGTATGTACAATGTACATGTAACTTTCACGGGTCATCAAGGCTCATGCAGATTAATAGTGGCTGGATCTGCACTGTACATACATGTACATGTGTCTAGTTCTCAAAGTTTTGTGAAATCCTCCCAAATCTTCTGGTGAATTTTGAAAGGTCTTAGAGGAGATATTAAAGGGTTAATTCATGTTGTGTTCCACACGTTGTGGAACACAAGAAGAACAACACACTACTAGTTCTTGTCAATAAAACAGTCAGAAAGGACTCCCATGGTACTTTGTATATTTTGGTTCCTTTTTTGTTCTTTTAGAATTAAATATATACCTCATATTGGTCTTCAATTTATCTCAGTTATTGTTGTTAATGTGTTGTTGACACCTACCATAATTTTTGGAAAATTGTTGCACCCCGGGTAACACAAAGTGTTACACCAAAGGTGTACATTAAAAGAGTTTCACTCTGTAAGAAAAGGAACAGCACATGGACGCTAGTGAGTTGAGGTGTTGCAGTCGATGTTCACTCTTCAAAATGTAGAGTCAGAAAGACTCAGCTAACTTTACATCATACATGAAAACCATTTAACAAAACACAGCCTAAATACCATCGAATCGAAGTCACAAAGGCTTGTTTACATAGAAACTCTGTTTACAAAAACAACATATTTCTCCAGGAAATCATCAACACACAAACTGAATCCAGAAATCGATTCCAGAATCGATAAAATATCGATTCAAGCAGAAGGTCAGTGTCACAGTATAATCGATTCTACAACCTAAATCGATACTGAACCTGCTTTAAGCACTGACTGTTTATCTCAGCACTTCCTGGGCCCTAATTATCTATGCATGGCTGGCTTTCCCCATGCTGCACACAGAACTAATGGAGAAGTCTGCCTCATGGCCTCAGACAAAGGAAACTGGCAGAAATCCAAACTGGTGAGGCCAACTTCCCAAACATTCTCATACTTTAAAATTACATATCTCAGCTTCTCTATCAGAAATACACACACTGGATGTAAGAATCTGTCCTTCGGATGCTTTACATTATTATCGTATCCAATTCTAGCAACCAGGTTGAGGAAGGACTGCATTTTAGGGTCAACAAAAATATAGGTACAAAAGAAGGAAAAACATGAAAAGTCTATCACGCCGAACCTTAATTCTCAACCAGCGCCTTTCCTAACTACAATCACTACTGTACAATAATTGCCCATATTTCATACTTCAGTCTATGAGTAAAAGCAGGGAAAGTTCTTGGAGTCAGAGAGTGAAGGGAAAGAACAGCAAGGTTCACAAAAAAAGAAAGATAAGAGTTCAGTAACAGAGTCTAAGCACAAGAAATGGAAAGAACAGAGACTGAAGAAATTACAATACATCTGGGCAAAACTTACTTTTTCTAAATATCTACATGAAAAGGGACCTTGCATTGAGAGAACCATACTCCTTTGTTCTCCGGCATATTCTGCCCATGTGCTCAGTCCAAATGTCTGAGTTGTTCAACCAGACACAAATCTATCAACACAGTTTGAACAAATCATAGGCAACATCCAATATAAAATGCTAATTAAGGTACAGGAGCATAAATAACCAGACAAGTTATAGCCGAAAAATAAGAAGTACAACATACCTGTAAGAAAAGGAACAGCACATGGACGCTAGTGAGTTGAGGTGTTGCAGTCGATGTTCACTCTTCAAAATGTAGAGTCAGAATGACTCAGCTGAGGACAAAGACTCCAACTCCTCATGCACTAGGCCCATGTGGCTTCCAGGAAAGATTATGCAACAGGTAGTTTCCCAGCTGCTGTTCCATGTCACACCCCACATCAGTGCACTCACTGTACACTAAACAGAAGTAGGCTTACTTAAAAAAAGGGGGGGTCCAATAAACAATGAGAGACTGTGCCTCTGGTACACAACGGACATCTCAAGCTAATCTGTCCATGGTCTCTACACTCTCCCCTGAAAAAATTTAATGTTGTCCTCAACATTAGGCTGGTACTGTAAATAAAAAAATGGAACAGATTTCAATCCAGCCAAAAAAAAGCACATTTTGTCACGTTAAGTGCTACTTGTAGTCAGTTCAAGTGGAGTGTCCCTGAAGGCTCTTAGCTGGCAGTTTGCTGGGCTGCTGGAACTGTGCACCATTGTGGCCATAGCTGCAATCCTAATGGATGGGCGGGCCCATTTGTTATCATGGGGGGAGTTCCTGGCATCAGGTGTGGGGGCCACACCCACGGAGCAGGGGCTGGTGCTGTCATCACTGGAGAGGGCCATAGTGGTGCATTCTGGGGGTAGGGCCTACAACTTCCCATGCTGACCAGGTTGACGCCTTGTCCCCATTGTGACTCACCCAACTGTCCATACATCAGCCGCTGTGGGGGATGCCGTTGTCTTGTTGGGTAACTGGGGCATTCTTCCGGGGGTTCCGGGACAGTTGCTGCTGGCCTAACTGGGACGGGGGCAGCCGCGGGTGCTGGGTTGACAGATGGCTCAGGGCTCAATGCTGTCTCAGGCTTAGAGGCTGTCTCAGGGTGGAAGGCTGCCTCTGGACTGATGACTGGCTCTGGACTGATGACTGGCTCTGGACTGGTGCCTGGTTCGGAGCTGACGACTGGTTGAGAGTTTACGTCTGACTGTGAGCTGACGACTGACTCAGGGGTTACGTCTGGCTCAGGGCTGGTGACTGTCTCCGGCCTAACCGCTGGCTCAGGGTTGGCAGCTGGCCCCAGGCTGGCGACTGGATCGGGGTTGACCCCTGCCTCGGAGCTAGTCACTAGTTCAGGGCGTACTGCAGGCTCAGGGCTGACCACTGGCCGCGGTTGGACCACTGGCTCATGGCTGATGATTGGCTCAGGGGCTACCTGTTTTACCCCTTTCTTCCCATGTTCAGCCGGAATGAAGACCTCTGCATTGTGGTTCAGGGAAGAAGTAGTGCTAGTGGTTCTACCTGGCTGCTGGCGTCTGCGGGGGGCTGGGACTGGTCGTAGCTGAATTAGACACCCATCATCAGAGCTATCTGAGTCACTCTCCAGCAGTGCCGTACTCGGGGGCTGTCTTCTGGTGCGGGGTGCTGGTTGGGGTAGGGGTTTCTGGGCCCGTCTGCTCCTAGTACTGGACAACGTTTGAGGTTCATCCTTCTCTTCTGCCATCAAATAATTGCAGGGCAGTAGCAAATTTCGATGAAGGGTCCTCGTTCTTCCTCTCCCGCTCTCAGGGCGAAGTTCATAGACTGGGGAGTCATCACTGAGCCGTTTGATCACAGTGTGAACTTCCTTTTCCCAATGGGCTCGCAGCTTGCCTGGGCCACTCGTCTCACCGAGGTTCCGCACAAGTACTCTATCACCAGGATGAAGAATGCTACTGTGCTCTCTACGATCATAGTGGCTTTTACCCCGTGCAGAATTCTTCGCTGCTGCTTGCCTGGCCAATTCGTAGGCTTCCTCCATTTGTCTTCTCCAGCGCTGGCTGAATTCTTGGTGGTTCTTCAGGGGCTCTGTTTTCTGCTCCAACCCAAACATCAGGTCAACGGGCAGGCGAGGTTGACGGCCATATAGAAGGAAAAACGGTGAAAACCCCATGGCATCGGAACGAGTACAGTTATATGCGTGCACCATCTTGTTCACCGACTCCTTCCAGCGGGACTTTTCCTTCTCCGGTAGGGTGCGTAACATCCCCAGAAGGGTTCGATTGAATCGCTCAACCTGACCGTTTCCTTGTGGGTGGTATGGGGTCGTTCTGGATGGTGAAATGCCGCACAGTGTCTGTAACCTCTGGAACAGTTGGTTTTCAAATTCCCTCCCCTGGTCGTGATGGAGTTTATGGGGGAAACCGAACCGTAGGACAAAATCGTTAAAGATTTTGTCAGCTGCTGTTCTGCCCGACTTGTTGGTGGTCGGGTATGCTTGGGCGAACCGGGTGAAATGGTCCATCACCACCAGGATATACTCATACCCTCCCACACTCCTTTCCAGATGTACGAAATCAATGGACACCATCTCAAAGGGGGCTGTCGTCACTATGCTGTGGAGCGGCTCACGAGTCTGGCGGTTTGGCTTGCGTTGCTTGAGGCATCTGCAGACCCTCGTGACATGATGTTCAATGTCTCGCTGCATGTGGGGCCAGTAGAAGCGTTCTCGGGCTAGGTGGATGACTCGCTCTGCACCAAGATGACCCATTTCCTCGTGCAACTCCTTGTACACCAAGGAATGGTACTGGCGAGGAAGGATGAGTTGGGATCTTTTGCCTGATTTGCGAAGTAACACCCCATCCTTGTCGACACTCAGCTTACACCAGTCACGAAGAAGAATAGTGGTGTCTGGGTGTTCACCTGCCCGATCCTGTCTATCTGGTCATTGTCCACTGGTAACGTGACGAAGAACAGGGCCAATGACATTGTCGGCTTGCTGGGCTGTCTTCAGCTCTTGTTTACTGATCTGTTGGGTCGATGTTGTCTCATCATCAGGGCAGGACGTGTCAGCTGTAACCGCTGTGATCCATGGGCAAAAGACTGATTGCCTGGCTATGACTGCATTGGCTGCTGCACTGATGTGGTCCGTTGTCACCTCCTCTGTACACTGAGCCATGTACTCGCTGACATCCAGTGGGAAGCGAGACAGCACATCTGCGTCGGCATTGTTCCGTCCTGGGCGATATCTAATCTTGAAGTTGAAGTCAGCGAGTTCGGCTACCCACCTGTGTCCTGTCGCATTTAGTTTGGCCGATGTAAGGATATAAGTGAGTGGATTATTGTCAGTGAACACTGTGAATGAGGGCGCATAGAACAAATAATCACGGAACTTGTCCGTTATCGCCCACTTCAGCGCAAGGAATTCCAGCTTCCCAGAGTGGAGATAGTAGTTTTTCTCTGCAGGGCTGAGCGTTCGGGATCCATATCCTATCACTCTCATTTTGCCGTTTTTTTCCTGATAAAGAACTGCGCCCAGTCCGTCGTTGGAGGCATCTGTATGCAGGACAAACGGTTTGTCATGATCGGGGAAGCTCATCACTGGGGGACGAGTGAGGCAATCCAGCAGGCCTTCTAGCGCTTGTTGGTGCTTCGCTGTCCACTCTATCTTCTGTCTAGATGGTAACTGTCCAATGTTCTTACTGGAGGTCGCTTTGTGTTTGGACTTCCCTCGGGTCGGAGTGTCGCTGTTCGTTGTGGTACCCTCAGGAGTGGGGTTTCTCAGGAGGTCGTACAGGGGCTTCGCCTTCCTCGAGAAATCTTGTATATACTGCCGATAATATCCGAGTAGGCCAAGGAACTTGCGTAGCTCACCAACTGTAGCGGGTGTCTTGGTCCTTAGCGCCTCGACCGCCTCAGTGTCAGCAGGGTCCATTTTGTAACCATCGCTGGAGATGATTCGACCAAGATACCGTACCTCTTTCTGGAAAAGACGGCACTTACTTGGCTTCAGTTTAACTCCGTGGTTTTGGAGACGCCTCAGGACTTGACGAAGATTCTCAAGGTGACTCTCGAATGTTGTGCCATACACCAGTATGTCATCTAGGTACACTACGGCGATTTCTCCGACCAACCCCTCCAGACAGGACTCCATGCACCTCTGAAAGACTGCAGGGGCATTGGTCAGGCCAAACGGGATGCGGTTCCATTGGTACAGGCCCCAAGGAGTAATGAATGCTGTCTTCGGGCGACTCTCCTCCTCAACAAACCCTTGGTGATACGCCTTTCCCTGGTCTAGGGTCGAAAACCACCTGTTTCCACCAAGGCCATCAAGTACGTCTTGGATGCGTGGAATTGGCTGCCTGTCTGGAATCGTCTTCTGGTTCAGCTCTCTATAGTCGATACACAACCTTAGAGATCCATCCTTTTTCCTCACACAGACAACGGGAGATGAGTAGGGAGATTCTGATTTCTCAATCCAACCTCGTTCAATCAGGTCTCTCAGGTAGGACTTCACTTCTCCATATAGGGGTGGCGGAATTGACAAGTATGTTTTCTGTACTGGCCGGTCATCTTGAAGACGGATGTGCATCTTTAGGTCTGTGATGCAGCCCATGTCATGGTCATCCCGAGCAAATGCTCCTGCCTCTTCTCGCAACATCTGGACGGCAGCTTGACACTCATGCTCTGCTAGGTGGCTTACATCAACTGGGGGCACCCATGAGTTGCCATCGTGTCGTGTGGCTGGTGTCACTGTCATGGAGTGGACGGCTTTTGTTAGGTGTTCCTCTGACCGACTGTTCTGTAGTCGCTCCATTGAAATTATCCCCTCTACAGAACCAATAGTTGTACGTCTCGTGAGGACGATGTCACAGTTGGAGAGGTTGGACACAAAGACGGAGATGCATGTTTGCCTTCCCTCTTTTCTCAGCTTTACTACCGAAGGGTCCACATGAAGATCTTCCGGGAGTGCTGGTCCCACTGCCGGTTCAAAGAGAACTGTGGTGTCCTGAACTGGTACGCACAACCTTGTTCGGCAAGTTACCCAAGTAGAGCTTCGCTGGGGAATGGTCACATTCACATTTCTGACTTGCACACTGCCGAAGTTCTCGGGCTGTGGCTCCTGTATGAGGTCGACTAGCGCCTTCAGTTCTCGCCTTGCCATGGAGGGAAATGCCGCCTCAACAGCTCGAACTGGGTGACCCCTTTCATCCCCACCTTTTACCACCTCCTCAATCACATTATATCCAATAATGGGAACTTCTGTGGTAGAACGAGTCACCAAAACCGGAACGCTGATGACATGTCCCCGCCCTGCTGTCAACCCAAAGGTTACCTCAAGCCAGCCATCATAGGGAATTGGGGACCCATTTGCTGCTGTAAGGCTGAGCTCTTCTCCTCCAAGAAGTTCGGATAGGGGCCGTAATTTCAAACCTGGCAGATGGGTTGCTCTCCACTGTGCTGGTATGATGGAGACCTGCGCTCCGGTGTCCCACAAAGCTCTCGTCTTTACGCCCTGTATGGTACAGTTCACTAGGCACCTCTTACCAACGAGCCGGGCTACTTCTGTCTGCTTTGATGAAGACACATTGAACACATGGGGGGACTTGGAGGCTTTGATGTCCCTGGTTACTGCCCGTCCCTCGGCAGTAACCCCTCGTCGTTTCCCGACCTCGGTCTCCTTGTCCGGCACCCTCTTGCGAAGTGATCGCTGGACCCGCACTTGAAGCAGTGATCACACTGATCACCCTTGCCCAGTCTGTCACAGTTAGGGCAACCTTGCCTCTGGGAGTACTGTCGTCTGCTAACTTGCCTGGGTTGCCTCTGGTCCTGTGGTTTCTTGGTGAGAGTCTCCTGGATGCCTGAGATTTGCCGCTTAAGGGTAGCAATCTCTGCAATCCCTGCTTTCAGCTCGGCGATGTCTGACATCAAAGTGCCCTCCTTGGGCTTCTTCTTTTGCTCTTGAGTGGGGGCATTGCTTTGGACTTCGTGGACGGAGATAGCTTTGGTGTGCAATTTCTCTTGACGCTCCATCTCATGGCTTGCTGCTATGTTGGCCTTCTCAAAAAGAACCTCGTCAGGTGTTTTGGGGTCCAGCAGCAGGGGTCGAAGTTCATTCCTTACTGCTTCACTCCTGAACCCTGTGAGAAGTGCGTGCAAGAACATGTGCTGTACCAGACTGGGTTCATACTTCAGCCCGGAATCTGCCTCCTGTGATGCAAAGATGACCTTTTGCTTAAGGTCGAGGGCACGGATCAGAAAACTTTGAGCCGACTCTTTGCCATCTTGAGCTAGGCGAGATAGCCGATGATATAACTCGGTAGCGTCCTTTTCTTGGTAGTGGCTACGGAGAATGTGACGCAGTTTGGGCAACGTCAGCCCCACTCGCCCTTCGAGGTAGCTCCGAAGTGCCGATCCTGGTACCACGGCCCTGATGACGCCTTCCACAATCTCGTGCTCGGTATGCCCCTTTAGCCGGCCATGCTCGATTTGGTGAGCTAAGCTGGAGAAAGTGAGCCTATCTCGCTGACCTGGCTCACCAATCTGGCCCGAAATCTTGAACTCCCTCCTCGTTAGATGCAGTAGGCTGTGGTTTGGCGATGGGGAAGTGGTGACATCAGCAGGCTTTTGGTCGGAGGGAGGGCTAGAGACCTGGGGTGCTGAAGACAAGGGATCATCTCCAGCCGTAAACTCAGTGAGCCAGTTCTGCAGTTCTTGATAAGCCGACATTCCCTCGTCCTCCTGCTCCTCCAGTTCCTCTCGCAGCAGATGACGGGAGATCTTCCTGACCAGCATTTTCGGGCTGTCTTCCTTTCCCTCAATGGTGCCATAACCAGGAAGATCAAGGTGTTGACACACCTTGAGGAGGGGCAGCTGGCCCAACTGACTGACCTGCTGCAAGAGGCGCTGGCAGAGCTCTTGTGGTGTCGTCGCCATCTATCGGGCTGGTGGGATGCACTTGGGCCAATCGTGGTTCGTTGGTCCCTCAGGCTGACTCCCCTGTTCCCCTTCTCCTATGGCTCCGGTATCACGCTCTCAGCTAACACCAGCTCCTTTCTCAACAGGTCGTGATGTCAGGCCTCGCCCCACTGCTACCACATCATTTCTGGGCTCGGTGTCGCTGGACAGGCGCTGTCATTCATCCCTGGATGGATAATGATGGGATGAACACACCTGTCCCTTCGTGGTCGCCAAATGTTGCACCCCGGGTAACACAAAGTGTTACACCAAAGGTGTACATTAAAAGAGTTTCACTCTGTAAGAAAAGGAACAGCACATGGACGCTAGTGAGTTGAGGTGTTGCAGTCGATGTTCACTCTTCAAAATGTAGAGTCAGAAAGACTCAGCTAACTTTACATCATACATGAAAACCATTTAACAAAACACAGCCTAAATACCATCGAATCGAAGTCACAAAGGCTTGTTTACATAGAAACTCTGTTTACAAAAACAACATATTTCTCCAGGAAATCATCAACACACAAACTGAATCCAGAAATCGATTCCAGAATCGATAAAATATCGATTCAAGCAGAAGGTCAGTGTCACAGTATAATCGATTCTACAACCTAAATCGATACTGAACCTGCTTTAAGCACTGACTGTTTATCTCAGCACTTCCTGGGCCCTAATTATCTATGCATGGCTGGCTTTCCCCATGCTGCACACAGAACTAATGGAGAAGTCTGCCTCATGGCCTCAGACAAAGGAAACTGGCAGAAATCCAAACTGGTGAGGCCAACTTCCCAAACATTCTCATACTTTAAAATTACATATCTCAGCTTCTCTATCAGAAATACACACACTGGATGTAAGAATCTGTCCTTCGGATGCTTTACATTATTATCGTATCCAATTCTAGCAACCAGGTTGAGGAAGGACTGCATTTTAGGGTCAACAAAAATATAGGTACAAAAGAAGGAAAAACATGAAAAGTCTATCACGCCGAACCTTAATTCTCAACCAGCGCCTTTCCTAACTACAATCACTACTGTACAATAATTGCCCATATTTCATACTTCAGTCTATGAGTAAAAGCAGGGAAAGTTCTTGGAGTCAGAGAGTGAAGGGAAAGAACAGCAAGGTTCACAAAAAAAGAAAGATAAGAGTTCAGTAACAGAGTCTAAGCACAAGAAATGGAAAGAACAGAGACTGAAGAAATTACAATACATCTGGGCAAAACTTACTTTTTCTAAATATCTACATGAAAAGGGACCTTGCATTGAGAGAACCATACTCCTTTGTTCTCCGGCATATTCTGCCCATGTGCTCAGTCCAAATGTCTGAGTTGTTCAACCAGACACAAATCTATCAACACAGTTTGAACAAATCATAGGCAACATCCAATATAAAATGCTAATTAAGGTACAGGAGCATAAATAACCAGACAAGTTATAGCCGAAAAATAAGAAGTACAACATACCTGTAAGAAAAGGAACAGCACATGGACGCTAGTGAGTTGAGGTGTTGCAGTCGATGTTCACTCTTCAAAATGTAGAGTCAGAATGACTCAGCTGAGGACAAAGACTCCAACTCCTCATGCACTAGGCCCATGTGGCTTCCAGGAAAGATTATGCAACAGGTAGTTTCCCAGCTGCTGTTCCATGTCACACCCCACATCAGTGCACTCACTGTACACTAAACAGAAGTAGGCTTACTTAAAAAAAGGGGGGGTCCAATAAACAATGAGAGACTGTGCCTCTGGTACACAACGGACATCTCAAGCTAATCTGTCCATGGTCTCTACAAAATGAACCACCCAGTGTACAAATGTATAAGACACAGTATGCAAAATTGGCAAATTAAGGTTTAAAATCATCATACATGTACAAGCTTACATGTATGCGTATACATGTAAGTCACGCCACAGTGCTGATGATCCAGCCATGAAGCAACAGTACAGTGCGTCAGTGGTTATGTACAGTCCTAATAAATGTAAGAAAAGTATGAACGAATGTCGCCCCCAAAAAGTCATTTTATATTGTCAAATTTAATATTTATTGTGGGCTGGATGATTTTCCTGTGTGCGTGGGCCGTGCGTCAGCTCTTGCCCGTTTTTCCCCAAGCGGCCAGTAAAAATTATGCGGTCAGGGACATGCATGAACAATAAAATCTTGTCAACTCCAAGTCAAGTAAATCTAAAGATTGTTTTCATCTTGTAGACCGACTATTTCTTGCCAAAAGAATAGGCTTCTTTGTAAAGGAAAAAACCTCTGTAACTGTCCACAACATGACATCTGGTTATCTCAAAGTTTTTGTGACGCCAATCAAAAAACACTGCCAAATTGCTTCAAAAATGAAAAATCTGCCACGAAACCTTGGTTTGAGTCATCACATTGGAACTGCTCGTGTTTCATGCATGCATGTTGCATGCGGCACATGCACTGCACACACCACTGCGACCACGACAAACCCAGTTTTCAGGCTGGCCTGAATGCTGCCGCAGACCCTTTTGTGGACAGTCCAATCACTGACACTTTCCAAGAACCACGTGACCACAGGAAGTGTTGTCAGCAGAAAGCCCAAGTGAAAAACCCCAAAATTCTGTGGCATGTCAAGCTGAACACGATCGGCGAAAAGACGGAAGATGTGCCACACAAAGGCACACCACTGAAGCGATTGGTTTTCTTTTAATGGTAGAAAGAATTCTTTAGACAACAACAATAAAAAAAATCTTTGTAAAATTATTATTTGTCTGCCAAAAAAGTACACCATGAGAATGAATAAAAAGTGGGGAAATAATCACCAAAAATGTTGCCACAGTAGAGCATGTCAAGTTTAGGATAACGTACACATTTCATGTATGTGTTTCATGACTCCGTGACTCGGGGAATTTTGTTAATAACTCAAAATCCGGACAACTCAAATTTTTGTTTATTTTCCAAGATTCAAGTTAGTAGATGTAAATGGCAATCAATGAAAACTTGAGTACCACCAGCACGTGGTACGCATTGCCCGGCCACGGTTTTTGTGACTGATTTTATCCTTCAAAGTTTGCCGTGCCGTCTGCAGGCCTTGCTCAAACTTTTTTTCCTTGCTAGTCCACTGGGCTAGTTCAATGGATATTTTACTAGCCCGTTTTAGAGTTTTACTAGCTTGTTTATAAAAAAAAATGTTTATGTTATCAGCTTACCAATGCAGAATTTGTCATTTCGGAAAATAAAAGGCTCATGGTATAAATAAATAAAGAGGCATGTATGTCAGTAAAAGTCACTGGAGTCACTGGTCACGGAGCCAGGATCAAAATCATCTCTTTGCTCCATTTTTCCTATCGTTTGGGTTGCTAACATTTGGCAAAAAATGCTACTACTTTTTGCTTACTTTCCGACCTTCGAACATGCGCGGTGAACGAGAGAAAACTTTTTTCAATCAGAAGAGGGTGCTGTTTGGCTTTGTGTTTACTTTGTACCAAATGCTTTCAGGGACTCCTGCAATGCCCAGTAAAGCTAGTTGTTGTCGGAAAAATTGATAAGGGCCCCCCCAAAATACTTCTGGTTTCCGTTTACCCACCGACCCTTACTTTTTTGCACGACCCTAACATTTTTATCAGCAAGTTAGAAAACCAATTTACAAAATTAAACAAAATAGAAATTAATGCTGATGTCTTTTCTGTCTTTACAAAATATCTTTCAACAACCCTCTCTCATGTTAAAACGCTTGTTTTTATATATTTTCCTACTTAATTTGCAATTTTTGAAAAGAAACTTCTGTCATTTTCACGAGTTCCACTCATGTTTTGCTGTCGCAGTAGTGAAATTTTGTGTGCAAAGCTCAATGCATGAAAGTAAAGCTGTGCTGGTTCCTACCACGCTGTGGCCATGCAAAAGAACACGAGATCGAAATGTGCTAACCAGTCTTTACGTCCCAGTCAGGAGTCGATCAAAACTACATCAGTGTCGCATGTAGCCATACAGCTGCAGGTCGAAAAAACATCGATGTTGCAAGAGGATTTCTTCAAGTTAATTCACAGAACTTGGTTTCTTGGTTATGTATTTTTTTTCTGTGTTTACGAGTTCCTGCCACATGGTTTATCGCCTGTCTGGATGCATCATGTATGCTTACCACGCGATACACCGACATTGCTGGCTAGTTTGCCATCGTGATTACCTGACTAACTGTGTGTGATTGTCCATAATTCTTGTGATCTGTCAACTGCAGAAATTTTACTTATATCAAGACATGTTTTATAATTGTTTGAGACAATTTTTGAAAGCTTTCATCCCCATTCAGGCTATTACATCAGCACAAAAAATTGACCAAACAAAATTCTGACCTACCGCAGGGATCTGCCGCTGCCGGTCGGCGCCGGTCGGGCCCGACCGGCACGCAGAATTGCCGACCGCCACAATCTGCCAAATCAACTTTTCCGACCGGCACATATTCCCGACAAGAACCCAAATAAAATAGCATCTTGGTCGAGGGATCGATCGTGAAGATATGAAGATCGTGAAGAAACCGTAAAATTTCTTCGTAAATTTCACTTTGCACTGCCATGCATATCGTCTGCGCACCAACGTACGTGCATATGCAACATATCTGGACCAAATATTAACATGAACCAATAGGAGGCTTTGTTACGCGCAATGCACGTGTACATAGTGCGTAACGAATCTTTCCATTGGTTGGAAGGCCACACATAGGCTTGCATATGCAACGCTCTCATCTCAGTGTGCGAAGATCGGAAAACCCCCTCTCCATGATGTACAGCGTTGTTTGTCCAGTTCCGCATTTTACCCAGTTCCACAACTTGAAAAGAAAATTTGGCTTAACTTTCAGAAAGACAAAATTGCAAATGACCCCATTCACACTTCGTTTAATTAAACACTTAAAAATCTGGCAGAAAAACAATTTCACATGTACTTGCAAAACTGACAATCGACTGTGACTGCTTTTCGCCGCGCCGACCACGGTTAGCAACATTCGGTGCATGTATTTTCTGCTCGATGTTGCATAAAACGATCACTGCGATCGTTTTTTAAACCAACGATCGCACCGCATTCGTTAATTGTTGTTTATCCCACGGTGAAAATATTAACTCCGCAATTTTTTATTCAAAAGTAACAGCATGATTTTGCCTTTTCCGTAAACGAGTTCCGTATGGCAAGATACACGCGCTCAGTATGCACGTGACACATGGCCAAATGTGTCTGAAAAGCAAATGGCCAATCTACATTATGTTCATGTAGACTTTAAAATGACTGTTCAGAAAACCCCTGCACACATTTATGAATGTCGTTATCCATATGCATACTGTACGAACTTTTGTACAAAGAAAATAAGGAAAATATTCCGCCAAGATTTTGCATGTTTCGCCTTATTTTCAACACACAAAAAAAAATGAAAAATGATTTGAATAGCAATGAAAAATTATGGGCATCATAGAGATAGAAATTAATTCAATATTTAAGGGATTTACAGAATAAAATCAATATTTATTTCTACTCTTTTTTTTTCTAATTCAATTGCCCGTCTAAAATTATCACCTCATCCTAGTTGACCAAAATTACAAATTTTCAATTTTTTTTTAGTAAATTTCAGACATGAGATCCCTAATTCTAGGCTGAAAACACCCAGAAAGTGCTGTTTCCGGCCATCTGGGGGCTTTTAGATTCCAAAAATTTTCTGCTACACTCCGTGCCAACCGATGGTGGCGCTCCGCTTAGATAGTCCTGCCGGCACTAAAACCATCCTGGCCAGAACCCTGCTACCGATACTGTTTTTGAGAGGCATGTACATGTAGTCAGAAGCAGAAGTGGCCTAAAAAGTAGACGAGAATAGTGTGCACGTGTGGTGTAGCACTGTACCATGTGCTATGCTACACCAGCACTAAAAACCCACCAGTCTACTCTGTTCATGGCATTCACGGTCGCTTATCGCCCTGTCACGCGAGAATCACGTTTCAAAAACTCAAGTAAAAACACATCCACAACAACTCGGTTTTTGCGATCTTGTATTTATTATCGCAACAAGTATTATATATTTTGATCTAAGTTTTAACAGGTAGGCTTATTCTGAATTTTTCACCAGCCCACCGGGCAACCAAGGAACCAAGTTTAGGTAGCCCGGAGCATTTTTCGCTAGAAGTTTTATGCCGGGCTGGTACTATTTCAAGGCCTGCGTCTGGTGTATTAGCTGTAGAGACCTTTTCAGCATGAGAATCAACATACATGCAAAAGCCGTGGCTTATATTCCAAAGCTTACGATACATTCATTGTACCTAGGGACATCCTTACATGCCCTAGGTTTCTAGATGGCACTCGCTCAAAACAACAAAAGATAGAATGTTGTTTTTCAAATCACCATCACATTGTCTTTGATATCATTATACCAGCAGTGGAGAAGTTTGGGAGGAATGCCTTTCCCCTGAATGCCATGTATGCGGTGCCACCAGCTGTAAATGCAAGTGTAAGGAATGCTATCGTTGTGACTACCGCGTCAGAACAACCAATGAGTGGAAACTGGTGGCAGATTCTACAAACATATCCTTCAACACCCTTACAGACAGTAAGTAGAGTCCATGTCAGCTCATTTTGAACTTGTTTTGTTTGTTTCTTGGATGCATTACTGGCTAAACAAATTCAGCGTCCCTTCATTTTTATGCCTTGCTGGCATAGCTGAAGAAGCATGTGGCGTTTGCCTTGTCCTTCCATGTGTGAGTATGATCTGATGAAGTGGTGCCTTGTGGAGGCCCAAGAGAGTAGGATAAAAGGTCTCCACAAGAAATTTGCTGTTTGTTTCTGTCCCTTTGTACATGTACATGTGTTGAGATGGGAGCATTGAGAGGAGCAACTGCTTGCACATTCTGAGTTGTAGTGATACCAAACCACTTGGCACAACACAAAACATCAGACTGAAATCAAATCACATTCATCGTGATGTGAGTCATGATATAGTAATACAGTCCTATTGATTCATTTATAAAGTGCAAATTCTTCACGTAACCTGTACAAATGAACAAATGGGAAGCATGGCTAATTTTGGGGAGCCTTGGCAAAAGCAGGGCACCTGCAAATATGGCGTCCAATTAGTCTACATGTAGCTTTTAACAGGTTGTTGTCAGCTGTTTTGGGGTAGGGATTTTTTTTATGCTTACTTCTTTGTCCATAAATTTACAAAACAGTATTTTCTGCTTGTCAGCTTCATGAAGTTGGGTGTTGTTCAATGGATCCGAAATCGTGCATCTTTCCTGTTGTTTCTTAGGCAAGTTGCATCCCCCAAGCCAGCTAAGCGTTTCCAACCATTCCGACTCCAGGCTCCTCCTGTCTTGGCGTCCTCCAGATGAGCTCTCCGACCCAGAGGACATTACCTACATCGTAGAGTACAGGTGGGAAGGTACCCAAGCCAATGAAAGCTGGTATAAGAAGCAGGTACGGGTGAATTGCATTGCATTTGTGTGGTGAATTGAGCTGGAAATCCCACCATGGGAAGTTGTGGTGAATCTTGTACTTTTGCCCTGCCAGACGTGTATCATAACACTGTATACTCGGTGTTTGCACCTGAAGGTTTGTGGAAAAAAACACAAGTGTACCCAGGTGAGATTCGAATCCACGACCTCCTGCTTACTAGTGCATATGTCTTAACTACTCGACCACCGAGCTTGCCGGTGTCGGCTTGCTGGTTCGACTCAGACGTAGCAGCGGTTAACGAGAACAACTATTTCTAAGGATGGATATACACCAAGGAGATGTTAATCAATCTTGGACTTTTGCCCTGCTCGATGTGTACCATAGACATCTGCACTAGCAGGAGGTTGTGGGTTCGAGTCCCACCCAAGTACGCTTGTGGTTTTTTCACAAGCCTATGGGAGCAAACACTGAGTATACAATGTTATGATGCATGTTGGGCAGGGCAAAAGTCCAAGATTGATTAACATCTCCCCGGCGTAAATCCATCCTTGGAAATACAAGTTGTCATCTCCCATCACCTGCCCATTGCCTTATTTTATATTTAAACAAAACTTGCCCATCAGTACAGACCCAACTGGCATGCCCGTCTCCCAAAATGTCTTGACAGCATACTGTGAATAGTTTGTTAACCTCAATTCTGTGTATTAACAAGACCGAGAAAGGAACAGTGAAGTACACTCTTGTGGGTTTGGGTCATCCATACGGCTTGTACAAAGTCAGAGTGAAGGCGCAACGTGCCAATCTTAGTCCAACCATTGAAAGCAACTATTCAGAAGTGGCTGAAGGGCGTACCACTGAAGGAGGTAAGACCACCATTCACTCGCAGTGCTTTGTAACACTGTGGAAGGGGGAACCAGGAGAGGGGATCGTTGCAGCAGAAATGTGTTGATTTGCTTCAGCTGACCTGTCAGACCAGACTGGGTCCTGCACTGAGTGGAGTTGATTGTCTTTGGAACCGTAGCTGGCCACCCACTACATGGAAGTCAACCCGAATCTTTATTACATCATCTTTTTTCAAATGTTTACAGTTTGAGAAAAAAAAACACGTATAGCAAGTACATATAACTGTACACCAAAAGAAGTGAGGACCGACTCTAACCTACATGTAATCATAGGGACACCTGTACAGGCCATTCCATGACATTTGTTTCCGTCCAAATTAGGCACTCGCAATTACATGTACATTGCAAGTAATTTAAAGTAATATTGCCCAGTCGGGCACTTTGCTGAAAATATGTGACTCTTTAGAATGTCTTAAGTTGTAATCCCTGAAAAGTTCCTTTTTGTATTTTGCACAGAGGTACATGCATGTAATGAAATTTGTGGGCTGGTGTAATTAGGTCACTTTTGTACATCAGTGTCCCCCTCGGGCCTGTGGGTGACCACTGACCAGAGGTCAGTCAAATTAGCTGAAATGGGAACTTCTTATCAAAGTCCCTCTGGGTGTTTGGATGTGCAGTCATGACCTCATTGACATACCATTTGTATATACTGTGTCATATCCTCGGTAGTGTCGGCTTTACAGAATGTTCCTACAAACTTAAGAAGGAGCGAAGGGAAAAAAATACACATGTATGAGTAGCAGGTACATGTACATGATCTTCTTTGCCAACTTGGATTTTTTGGGGTTTGTTATGATTTTTTTGCTTGTACTTTTCATATTTTTAAAATTAACATTCTTGGTTTTCTTCAAAGTCCCTCGAGATCTGCCAAAAAATTTCAGATGCGTCGACAAACCGAATCATAACAGCAACAGGAGGCAAGTGCAGCTCTCTTGGAAGGTGGGTTATTGGAAATCTTACCAAAAAAAGAAGATACCCCAGCCTTGGATGGAAGTGGAACATTTCCAACTGAATCGAAAACTGTTGAATTACTTTTTTTTTTTGCTGTGTTTGTGTCCTGTTTTATTTTTTGATAATATTTTAGCAAATTTAAAGCTTTGATACCAAATGGTTGATACCATTGCAGCAGTAGCATAACATTTTCCCGTTTGGCACAGTACGTGTTGTACTTGTGGTTTGGGCCGATGAATGCCTTCATTTTTTAGCTTATATCAAGTAATGTAATTTCCGAATGGCTAAAATTTTCTTGTGTTTTTCTTGCTTTGGTACAAAAATGCCTGTATTTGTAACCTACTCTGTAAAAATGAATCACAAGTCTCTGTGGCTACCTTTGATTTTTACTTGGTCCTATGAGGAATTTGAGCTCTTTGTTTTGATGTGTCACTCAGTTTGGTACACAATGTTACATAAAAATGGACTTACGTACAGTAGATACTAAAATGTTGAGGATTCCTATTGCTTTAAACACTGTGCAAGATTCTTTCAAAGGCCTTCGTCTCCAAAGTGGCTTTAGTGACATGACTCTTTTTCACAGAGAGGGTCACAGTTAATTATTGAGGTGGGTTTTCCATTTGGGTATGTTTTGGGAGTGGGGGAGGGGGTTTGTGGTCAATCGCATTAAGAAGCGCTGCATTTCTTTATATTGGCCCTGCAAACGAAATACATGTAACAGCAGACATGCTATGATTTTGATACCACAGCCCCTGTCAAATGAGTTCAAACTAAATGGGGAGTTGCTCGGATACCTCATCTCATACACCAGCGGGGATGGAGGCAAGCCGACGACACTGAGTGTAGGCATGAATGTCACCAACTACACAGTCTATGGTGAGCTGATATGGGGTACTAGACTTAACCCTTACCTTCCCCAACCAGCAAAACTCCAACACTGGGGTCTGTTAGAATCAGTTAGAATGATTACTTCACTAGTAAACTGACTGTGTTTTGTGTGGGATTAGGCATACCGCAAATAAAGCAGAGTCTAGCTGTTTATGTGCACAGTTTTGGGGATTTCCAAGGATGAGGAAGGTTGCTAGTAAGTTGCTCTAGGAAGTTAGGGCTAATGTGCCTCCTGCTTAAAGCTTACAGTCCTACCTGTGGCAGATCCAAAGGATAGAGACAAGCCTCATATTCCAAAGTGCTTCAGTGTTTGCCTTTAGAAAGCATTCTAGGCTCTGTTCACACTGCAATGGTAGGCATCCTCACATTTGGAGGAATGCCAAGGTGATGTTTTCTATGGGTCTTTCCAGTGGGGCACTACACTGTGAAAGGGGGTTGTTTAGTAAACTGCCTGGCCACAGAGTTAGGTGTTTGTTTTTGTTTTTAAGTCTTTGCTGATCAGATGATTCATCTTCCCTTGCACGGTGTGCATTGCTTTTTTGTTACTGGAAACAGTTACTCATACATTGAAAAACAGTGCAACCGAGAATTGCAGTTACAGGCAGTATTGCATCATGAAATGAAATACGATGCATTTTTCAGTTGTGGTTGATAAATGACACTGATTGAATGTGGGAATTTAGCCCTTCTAACTGCGCCCTTGCCTGCTGATGCAGTGCAAGAGGAAACTCGGTGTTTACCCTGTTACCTTTATACAGTAACTACAGGTAAGTGAACCTTCCAGGGCTCGCGAAATTTTTAAAAATGTAGTTGCCCTTCGGGCACGGGAGACTACGTGCGTAACAGATTTGTACGTGATGTAATGGGTTCGCCAACTTTGTGGCGTGGGGGGATTTGTGGTTGATGGCTCGCTGAGCACCAAAGTCAAGTCAAAATTTATGCAGGCTATCCATGTTGATGCACTGATATTCTAATATATAAACAAATCCCCTTTAAAATTAGATTTTCTGTACTAGAAAATATGCTTGTTACAATGGTTTTGGCAGAGAAATGGGTTTACGCTTGACTACGTTTTATGTGTAAAGAAAATTTTGAAGTGATCCAGAACTAGGAAAAGTGTCGTCGTCACTTTTGTCGATCTTGTAAGACAAATTCAAAGCTCAAAATTTGAAAATATACATGTACAAGGTAGACCTCTGCTCCCATTTCTTTGGAATTTGATGGTAATTGAGCTGTAATATGACTGAATATAGTTTTAGCGATCCGCAACAAGGAAAACGACTGAATGCAGACACCTTTGGTTCATGCCAATGATTTGACCGTACGTACCATGGTGCACCTCCCCGAACATGTACAGTTGTGTAACATCAAGGTTGGGATGTCGATCTTTTGCGGTCTTTTTTTGCGATCTTTTTTCAGTGCACGGTGCTGAAATGTCTAAAACGCCGGGCCAAAAAAATGTGTTGCCGAAAACAGGTGCTTGCCCACCAGGCTGGCAGCTAGGAACATTTGGTTGCCCAACGAAATAGTTTGGTTTTCCTGGGACGTCGGACTACCGATTCTGTGAGCCCTGCCTTCATTACACAATGTGGGCATTGCATGCAGCACACAGTTGAATGCTGTGAAACCAGGGGGCCAACTTAAGTCTGCTGTCGGTCCCACGCTTTCGTGTGTCATTGGTTCTACTCCATTCTAGGCACTTCTACCAATTCCACAGTGCTAGTAAGCACTGCAGCCAGGTGTTTCATGTTGATGCATGGCTGCCGCACAATGGGTACTAGATTGTTTTCAGGTCTTCCGACCGGTACATGAATATTGAAACTTAAAGAGAGAAGCAAACTGTGGTATCTGTTCCGGCCCTAGAGTGTTTGAAGGTCCCCAATTTCTTTCATGGGCCTCAAGCATTAGATGGGGTAATCCAGCCATGAGCAAAACCAATCCATCAGCTACAACTAGAAGTCATTTGTCACTGAGGTGGTGCCACGCTCATCAACCCATTGTGTCTGTGTGGTAACTTAAAGGTGGGCATGCGTTTGAGCCAGCTGGAAATGTGGCAGTTGTTAAAGTGGCGCAGAGTCCTTTTTTTTCAATCTCCTTTACAAGTGACTACACCATGTATTTGCATGCATCACTGACCAGTAGCATTCATTAGTGTTGTAGTCAAGTACTTTACGAGCACCAAGTTTTTTTTAGCCAACTATTGAACTGATTAGGACTAGGGAGTAATGCTGGAGTACATGAGCCTTTGTTGGTACATGCACAGGGGTAAGACTTCAGACACTCCGGTTTTGTAAAAGTGAAGTTTTAAAGAGAAAAGTACTCGGAACAGTACTCAGCCAAGTACTTATCAAGTACATTTGTCATAAAAACTTAATTTTTTTGAAATAGTGATGTTCTGAAGTCATCATCTTATTTTGTAATCTTACTTTTGTGCATCTACCAGTACCGTCTAATGTCCATGTACTCCAGCCTTATTCCCACCCACCCAGCTCAATATTTGGCAGAGAGCTTGGTACTCGACAAGTACTCGGGTACAAAACTGGCACTCACAAACTGATAATACATTACTCAGTGCTGGTCACATCCTTCCATTGGTTTCAGTACTGAGTTTTTTCAGTTGCTGTGTCCCATGACCCTTACAGAACAGAGATATTGGTGTTTAATTGTGACAGGGGAATTAGTCTACAGGCTGCATGTCTCATAAAAAAATCATATTTGTCCACAGACCTGCAAAAAGACCAGTACTACTACTTCCACATACAGGCACGCAACTCCATGGGAACATCTGTGAAGAAGTCATCGTGCAGTAGAATTAACGTCGTAACGCGTGAGTTAAAACTTGAGGGAGGAGACAGATTATCTTTCCATAACAAATAAGGGCAGACAGGACAGAATCCAGTTAAAAGCCTCTAACCTCTTCTTACTGAATAGGTCTGAGGCGATCAAGGACCAGTAGTCAACTACTGGTTTTTTTGTGATGTAATTAGCGTGTGTGCAGTGAAGTTGAAGTGCGTGTGACTTCAGTCAACCATCATTTAGACTTTTAAGGAGAAGCAGTGGAAGTAGGAAGGGCAAAATAACAAGGATAGAAAAAAGTGACCAGTGACATACTTGCTAGTACATTTCCTGCCTTTACTTCTTTTTTTTCATATACTTGTGCTATTAAAACCAGCTGTTACAGCCAGCGATGTGACCGACCTTGGTAGGTTGCTCATTCATAGTGGACTAGACTAGTCCAGCTGTCTTCAAATAGCATGCACCTGATCAGAGTTGGTGGAGTTACGGTTAACTCTGGTCCTTGATCGGACTTGCCCGTGCAAGGATATGCCGTCACCACGCAGTGTTACAGCTGCCGAGCTCTACCTGAGCTCAATCCTGCAAAGACTTCTGGAACATCTCGGTGGATGTCAAAAGATGTGGAACGGCGGGGGCTAATTCGTCCATTGGCTGTCACGTGGCTGATCCATCTTTTTTTCCCTCCCTTTTAGCTGAGCCAATTTCTGTTGGACTTGTAGTTGGTGTGTGTTTTGCCTTCCTCATGGCCGTTGTGCTTGTGGTGATCATCTTCTGTCGTATCAAGAAGTCGATTCGCAAATTTCCAGCTATCAGGCCCCCATCACTGCTTTGGGTGAGCACACATTTGTCTTACACAGTTTAATTAAGTAGTTATCAAACCAAAACAACCATCAAAAATAGATTCATTAGTGTGCCGATGTCTGCTAACAGTAAAGTGCCCATATTTTTGTTCAGACCTTCATGATCTGTTGCATACATTATACCAGGGGCTGGTTGCCACCCACTCCAAGAAATGCCAAGTGCCAATAGTGCCAGTTGTTTGATAAGCAACTGGATTTCATTTGTGTGAAAACATTGATTGCATTTTTTTCCAAACAATGGAAAGCGACAGATGGTGGAATTTCCCATGTTAGTTTTGGCTCCTTGCAGATTGTTGCTGTTTCCCCTTTTTAGGTATATATTTTAAAGAAAAGAGACTTCCAAAAGAAAACGTCAAAAGTATTTGTCCAATTATTGCTTCACAGGCAGAGAATGATTGCTTATCAGAAAACAGAAACCATATCATGGTCAGGGAACCGGAAAAGTTTGATGACCTCATCCCCTGTCAGCTGTTTGTCGATCTTGGACCAAAGGAGAAGGACATGGTTGACATCGACATCATAACCGATGGCTTTGACATTGGTGACAAGCCACGGGGTGCCAAGGGCAAGGAACGGGGAGACTCAGCAGGGGCCAGTTGTGTTGACGATGGCACTGTATTGGACTATGTCCAGCAAGGGTTCGTTCCTGGGGCAGCAGCTTCTAGTGACAGAATGTACAGCCCTTCTGAGAGTCCTGCCGATGCCTACAGTCAGATGGGACTGCGTGGAGGGGCCAGAGCCACTGCCGCACTGTGCGACAGCACGGGAAGCAGTAGTCAGGACTCAGCTGGGCCCTCTCAGAGTCAGGCCAGACAGGAGACAGGAGGGGCTGAGGCAACAAGAGGACAAGGGAGCAGGTCAGAGGAGGATGTAAATGGGGCAGGAATTGATTCTTATGTCCACAGTGCCTTTGATCGGCCACATGTGAGGACATCACAGGAACCTTCGCAATGTACTGTGGACTCATCAAATCCCCCACGAGACAGAGCCTCATTGGTGTCCCTTGGAGCCACAGCACCTTGTGCACCGCCAGTCTCTGAAACCACACCTACCAACAAGCCCCCAGGAGCCACAAATATTGCCAGGACTCAAAGTGCAGATGCCCTCTCTGACGACAGTGAAGAAGGGGCACTGAACTATGAACTATACTCTGACGGTATTGATGTGGAAAGCATGAATGGAGTTGAGCCGGCCAATGTGAATGGATACGTCGTCCAGGGAATGTTACCCAACATGTCAGTTCCTCTGATGGCTCGAAACGTTGCAGGTGAGGCAATGCGCAATGCTGCACCTTCTGGCTATGTCGATCAAGCACAGATGTCGAATGTCTCCCCACCACCCTCTGCGCAGCCTGCTACCTACAGCGACCACATCCACATGAACGGAACCGTGGGCGGCAGCAGTGGTGGTGGCTACATAACAGCAGCACAAATGAGCAACATTGCGCCACTGGATCCTGAAGTGGCCTTTGCAGAGGAAAGCCCCTCGAACAACAACAACAACCGCACACAGGAGAATGTTGTAGCTGAACCCTTAGTGCTACAGAATGAATCTAGGCTTGAAGCTGACAACCAGGCGAATGTGACACAGCAAGAAGCCACAGGGTTGCTTTCTGGGAATCTGGGCGTTGTCCCCAGCACTGTCATCATCGATGATGGGGTAGTGCCCAATGGGCCAGTTGGTCCTGGTAGTTACGTGACCACTGACCAACTTACCAATCTTCCCCTCCGAAGTCCACAACCAAACTGCCATGCGAACAGAGATGCTGGAAAATAGTATACATGTTCAAGTATTGACGGCTTTATTTCATCTTGGGAGAAACAGAACACTCCATGGATCACCGTTTTACTGCCCCATGAGGTAAAGAAGTCAGTATTTGTTTTGTAATGCCTCATACACAGGTGCTGCTTGATTAATTTAGCCTTCACATAATTAAATGAAATACCATTTGAATATTTGTTTGATATTCACCAGCAATTTTCCAAAATATCTCTGCACAGAATGTTTGAAACTAGCTCTTTATTACCAGACTTGGAAAGATGCACAATATGCTCATCTGTATATAATACACAAAAACTTTTGCTGTTCATAGAGTATTTTGGTTATTACAAGTATGGTTCTTTTGGCCATGCACAACAATATAGTGAATGGCATGTGACTAGTTCTTAGCCAATAAAGATGCAGTCTGTGAGTGAGATGTTATAACAAGGACCAAGTGTGGTATCACGATTAAGGCACTAGAGTACCTGGCCATCTTATCGTAAATGATTGTAAATATGTATCCAGAGAAACTGAATGACAGTGCAAGAATTTTGAGGGAGTTTTAGACTCGTTTGTTGGACTAATTCCTGTTTTTATCATGTAATCAGATCGGATAAAATCTTTTGAACCAGAAATGTGATGTTACAGTACAGACAATTTTAAGAGCCAGGGCATCATTTTGCTTGAGTAGTACCATCCCAGTAGCAAGTAGTGCTGAGGATGAACATTGTTACAAACTTGACATTTTATTGGCATTCAAAACTGTTCAAATTATATTCTCATGTCCGATGTGCATATTTGTATAAAATTATTGGCATTTCATTTTTGGCTTCTGTTATTCTCAAGGGCGGATGTGGGGTCAATGGGGTCATGGTACTCCCACATTAAAGAAGCAAACAATTGTTTTTTTGAAGTGAAAGGCAATTTTGTGATTTCCTGTCCCCTCCTTCAGAAGCATATACAAAGCACCAAATGTAGCCTCAACCTGTAGAAAGGCCATGAAAGGTTGCAGAAAAAATGAGAATTTTGGGGCTCTTATCCCCAATAAAATTCCCCCCCCCCAAAAAAAATGGTTTGGATCCACTTGGCTCTTCTACCTGTTTTGTAATGTTCGGTCAGACTCTATGTACATTTATTTTGTATCCCTCAGTACGGAAAAAGCAATTGCCACACAAACTGTATCTTTAATGCTGTGTATATGTGATTGTAATGATAGATATGACGAGAATCCCAGCCTTCAACATTACTTTTGATCTTTGGATGTATACAGTTGGCTTCATATGTGTTTATTGAAGACATTAACGAAATGCTCGCTCTCATTGGGGTTTTTTAATTAAGGAGTTCTTAATTTGTGTGCACAGCGTGTTTCCAACTTCGACGACCTGTCCCCCACTTTTTCCCTATATCCTGGTCAAACGAATCTCTATCTATCCTACTTCGGACAATAGAATTTTGCCTCTAGTACATGAAGACTTTGAAATGTTTCTCTGATTGCAAAACGTCTTCCTGGTGGTTAAGTAATTACCATAACGTGTCTCACAGTTGTACATTTATTAATATACATGTATTTAGCCTTTGTATATGTTGGAGGAGTTTATTCTAGAAGCTTTTATTGTACACTAAGCTACAGTGGAACCGTGCCAAAACTATCGTCGTGATTCTGAGAAATGTTTGCCATAGGCCTACTGCTATTTGGAAAACGATTAGCAGTATTGTCAACATTTCTTTATTCGAATGAGAGGAATGTGTGGTTTGACACAACGTTTTGTTGTCATTAGCAAGAAATGCTCCCTTGTACGCTGGGGATCTGCCCTGTATTGTTTTCAAGTTCATTTCCTCATAGATATTCACATCTGAATCAGCTGCCCAAAATAGAGTACGGAGTTCTGAGTTTTGATTACTCTCCAATGATACAGTCAACTCTCGTTATAACAAACGTGCAGTGGCTAGAAAAAAATTCTCTTGTGATAACCATGACTTTGTTATCAAAGGCGAAGAAAAACAAAGAAAAACATTATTCAAAATATTCAGCTGCTCAAAATTTACTCTTTGACACTGTTTTCTTATAACGGTGCTCTTTATATCGAGAGTCAACTGTGTATGTATGTTTATTTTACAAGTAATTATCGATAATGTTTATTTTTGACCATTGTTGATGGCACGTGTAACTGAATTTACTCTCCTGTTACGGTCATGAATATTTTATTGCGAATGTATACGACTACCTCTGTCCGTAATTTTGCACCTCGTAAGTTGCAGGGGGATTTTTTCGTTATCGACTTATGATCGTGTCACATTGCCATGGAAACAACCTATCCTTTTCACCCAGGCCAGTAGCTAGCGTCTACAGGCTGTTGTCTAGTCCGCGAGCGGCGGCGTCTCTTGGAGCTGTTCCAGGCCCTTTCTGTCTCTGATCTTCGAAGCCCTTCTGGTCGCCACACTGCCACTTCGACATTTATGCCTCAAAGCTGACGTAAAGGGCCTGGATTCTTACGGGAACCTAATGGGGAGCGGTGCTTTTGTACATGAAGAGCAAGTGAATAGTTGCCGTGAAGTGGAAGATTGATCATCACGTTCATGATCCTCTGTGAACCCTTTGTTTTTTCCTGAGGAGCAAGAAATCAGATGTGTACGAGCTCGCCAATACGCGAATCTTAGCAGTGTTTGAGGACGGTATGTCGGGCTCGGCGTTACACAATTTTGAAGAATTACACTATTAACGCCTGGCGCCATCGGGCTACGAATTCCGTGAAACGCGTGTATTCGGGGGTGTAAGGCCTGGGAGGCGAATTAGGGACTGTTGTGTGGGTTATCTGCTTTGGTTAAGCATTACTTAAATGACATGTATTTGCATGAACGTAAATAAAAACTATACTTGCAGCACAAACAGTATAAAACGCTTGTTTTCTCTCGCTGTTGAAAGGTTATTCATGATTAAACTATGTCTGTGACGTCACTACTTTATTCAAAGTGTAGATTATTTTTACGAATCTACGGCAAACTGTAGATTCGTAAGCTACGAATCTATAGTTATTGTTGCCAACAATAATTATAGATTCGCAAGACAATAACTGGAGATTCGTCACGAATCAACAGTTAATGTCTTACAAATCTACAGTTTTCAAAATGTATTTTTGCGTTGGGGAGATGTTAATCTATATAACGGGTTTTGCCCTTACCCAACGTATATATTAATAAACACTGTATGCTTGACTATTGTCAAGACGAGCACTGAGCATACAGTGTTTATTAATATAGACCCAAGCACATCAAGACGGCTCCCCAACTCAATGGATACAAACACGTCAACCTCTCCAAACCCACCAACGGGACGATATGGTTTCCTATACCCGAAGTCCCCCCACCACCCCCGGCGTTAGGGTCCCCTTTACCCGAAGCCCCCAAGTCCCCCATTTCCACAGTATGTTTGCCTTTCCTGGGCCCCGCATCACACCAACGCCGCAGGATCCTTCAGGCAGCCGACATCCGGGTCATTCACTCAGCGCCCAACAAACTACAGAACCTGCTTCATACCCACAAGGACAAACAAACACCCAGCAGTCGCCCGGTGTCTACCGCATTCCCTGTGAATGCGACCCAGTATACATCGGGGAGACCGGCAGGAACCTCCACACCAGACTTCAAGAACATCGAGCACACGGCCGCAGAGGAGACTACGAGAAATCAGCAATCGTCAAACATGCACACACATCAGACCACCGCATCGAATGGGACAACGCAGAACTCATCGCCCCCATCAAGCGTTGGCACCCAAGAATCCGGGAGGCAATCGAAATCTTCCGGCACAACACCGTCCCTCAAGACATCGGATTCAAGCTGAGCGACATCTGGCGCCCACTGCTAGCACCCAAGACCACCACCACCACCACACGGGCAGTAGGGTCCTCTATACCTGAAACCCAGGCCCCCCTCATCCCCTGGTGTTAGGGTCCTCTCTACCCGAAGCCAACCCATCCCCAGTTTCCCGCCTAAACTAGTTTCCCGCCCAAATCTGCATCCTTAATCCTCCACTGGATCCAACACCTGCATGCTCCAGTGCACCCTCAGCAAGCCACCAAGCCACATCACGTTTCACCGACTCCAGACAACCTTTATTACACGGCATCCACTCGAGTCAGCACACATTCTCCTGAGGACGGCCAGAGCATACTGGCCTAAACGTCGAGTTAAACACTCACCGGTTCTTCTCAGAACCACACCTCTTCCCAAAAGAGAATTTTACATGGCGTACCCGCAAACCTACATCCTATGTACTTCCGCCATGCAAAGCTTCAAATCTTACTTGTGTACGTTTGCCTTTCTCCATAGAAAATTGACAAAGGTTAGTATCCCTCGTGTTTTCAAGATCAATGCTTTGTAAAGCAAAATTTTCAACTAGGATTTGAATTTTCTCTTCACCTTTCAATAAGGAATTAACTTGATGTCTTTTGGCTGCTTCTCTTTGTCTGGTTTTGTACACTCTTTTGTTATAATGTTGGATTATAGCTTAATTGAAACGACACATCTTCTAGTTGTTCCAAGATCATACCGGTCCTGAGGTGACAGATCTGTCAGAATCGCTTCTCCCCGAGCACATAATAATCTTGCTTGAAGAGTTAGCCCATAAATTATCTTGTATTGCTAATATTTGTAGCGCTATAATAAATTTTAGGAGAAAATTTACGCTTTATAAAAACTCTTAAATGTTATTATTGAACTCCAAAATTGGCATTGTAATTTGAATCCAAAGTTGCACATTCTCCAAGTGAATAGCAATCTGTAGTGAGGGGCATTTCGGAATGATTCATAAGAACATGTAAGTATTAGTGAAGCTCATTTTGAGTGGATTGTAAAGTGGTTCTAAAAGTGGTAACCATACTTTCACGAGGTTGATATAGCATTCTTCAATTTCATAGAGTCCTGTGGCGGTTTTAGTCCGGAAGGTTTCGCTGCAATGACACACGTATAATAATGAATCCAAGGCGCAAGATGAAGAGAATACAGGTATATATCCAGCACTGAGTGTCGACTGCACAAGTACTCTCATGAAGTTGATATAGCATTCCTTAGTTTCATAGAGGCCTGTGGTGGTTAGTCCGATTGGTTTGGCTGCAATATGTGACAAACGTGTAACAATAACTCCGAGCCGCAAAAGGGAGGGCAGCGAGTAGGGCTATGTATCCAGCACTGATGCTATGGTGTTGACTGCACCAATACTCTCGATATTTGACTCGGCCCAAACCCGTGCACGTTAATGAATGGAGCTAAGGTATGCACTCAGGCGTAACAGCAAGAGTGTCATAGACTCGAGACTCCACGTTCGTATAACAATGGGAAATAGGTTAAGTCAGAGAATAGACTCGGAACTGTAATTCATGCCTTAACTTAATTTTGATAGGCCGCGTTACCCTGGATGTTACACAGACAAATAATGCCGAAATGTTCGCGTTGTCGTAATAGGTTGTCTTGAAAACAAATGCAGCTTGGAGCATTTATCTTAAGCAGGAACACTAACTTATGCAACTTGAGCCTGGACCTTACCAATTTCAGGCTATTCTCAATTCCTGTTCCTACCAATTCTTAGTCATGTTGATTTTATTGCTAAGAAAATCTCTAAAAACATTGGACTTCTTAGACGCTCTGCTAAACCTTACCTCCCTACTCCGACATTTAAAATGCTCAGTTCCACCATGATCTTGCCATTGTTTGATTACTGCAGCGTTGTGTGGTCTAGTTGTTCTTGCAATTGTGAGAGACTTGTCAAACTTCACAATAGACTTGCCAGGTTGATTCTAAATGCCCATCTAAGAACACATATTGCTGATTTACACGAGGCGCTCTCATGGATTCCGATTTACCAACGCTGGCAAAATACTAGAATGTGTGAGGTTTATAAATGTCTTAACTAACTGCACATTACCTTAGCTCTCGTTTCACGCCCACAACTCATTCATTTGGTACTCGTGCGATCTCCAATGGTTCATTATCTTTGTCCTTCCAGCCCAAGACTAATGCCGGCAAACGAACTTTCCTTCACTTGGGGAGAGTAGGTTGGAACAATTTGGCTAATTCACAAAGAAATGCCAAATCTCTGTCTGAACTTAAATCTCCTTTGTAATAAAAAGCATTCCCATATTCACCATTTTAGTGTTTAATCATACCTTGTGTTTGTGTTTTAGTCATCTTGTACTCATTTTTACATTTTCTTTTCACTTCATATAATGCATTTCTTTTACAACATTTTTTTGTAATGTATTATATTTTCTGTGTGCTATGTTCAGTGGTGTTTGGGATAATACTCATACCGTTTGTGTTGCTAGAACTATGGATTTTTATCACATCGATTCCATTTTATGATCTAATTTGCTTTTATATACACATTTAGGTTTTTTTGAGTCTTTTTTGTTGGTTTGTTTTAAGGCTACATTGATGGTTTCTATATTTTTATTTAAGTTGTCTGTATATTTTTAATCTTTAGTGTACTGTATGTGTTTTTACTTTAATTTAATTGTATTTGTAATCAGGGCCCTTAAGAATAGCAGTGTTAAACTGAGAAGGCTACCCTGTTGAAATAAAACTAATTAATAGTAATAGTAATAATAAGGATATTGCCTAATCCACAACTTTTGCTGAAGATGTACGTGTATAGGACACACACAGCTTGTCCAAAACTGGCAGAATCATGAGCCTGCACCTTGCCGACAAAATAGGCGTGCTAATTTAACTAAGGGCCTTTGGTCATAACGAAATGAACTGAACACAGTGAGCCGTTGGATATTGTGGACAAACACAATGGCCCTTGGACGTATGGGATTAACCCAGTGGGCCCTCGGACATAGCCTTTTGAGCCCATTCTCTCGAAGGGCTAAGGGTGAGATCGGAGGAAACTGAAATATCCATTGGGCCAAATGACGAAATGGACCAGGCATAATGAACTTACAGACAAATTGGCCGGATACTTTGGTCCTACTCAGTGGCAAGGCATGATGGCCCGTGAACGTAAACGGGCCGGCGAATGTGAGGCCTCGGATATATATAAACTCAGGCCGGACATGCTGGGTCACAAACGTTTGCGGACATTGTGGCCAATGTGGGCCATGTGGACGTAGGCCTGGTGAGCTGTTGCACACTACAAACTTGCTTACAGATGGACCCACCGTTAAGGTCTACGTTGGCACTGAAGGTTGATTAAAAAGACTGAACTTGAGCACAAGTAGGCCGCTTTTGGAGGTTTCTTATTACTAGCATGCATAATAAATGCGTTTCTTTTGAGTCACACGTGAGTTCATAATCGACTTTCTGACAGAATGCCAAATTTAATTTCAGTCGAATCTTCTTAGTTCTGTGATCGAATACAAACTACATTTCAGTGCTGGCATAACTTAAACCACTTTTTATGGCACCATGCTTAAACTGATACACAATATATTCTCATGAAGTATGTGCACCGGCCAGAAGGTCATGTAGTCTTTCTTGTCAATCGTGGTTTGATCGACCCTGGCCGCGGCACGCACGAATTCTTAACTGCCTAATCGCCGCTCTCGTGTCCGTCTTCAACTGAATCCTCTTCGTGTTTCTCCTAATTGTGTTTGAATGTGAAAAACATCAACTGCTGCAGGCGTTCCCTGAGCTCGTTCGCCTGGATCTTTCCCTGGCTGGATAAACCTACGATGTCTTCAACCTCGTGCTGGACAAAAGGCGGTGCGTTGTCCAACAGGGATTCCAACAGGCCTCTGGCAGCGCTGATTACGTTGAACTTGGCGTTTAGTCCGTAACACGTGGAGTTGACGCACGGCACCAGACCGGTGTCGCTGTCAACTGTGGAGAAGACATTCACATAGTAGGTAACTCTATCGGTATCTTTTAAAGATCAAATTACGTTTGAGATTTTTAAATGTACGTTTGTGTAACCAAACTTATCAGAATGATCCACCCTGACAGACATCGTGACTCTAATTTTTAAAGAGTTAATTAATATGAATTTTCTTTGATCACGCACTATTCAAACGTAAAATGTTAACGTTTTCTCTAAAAGAGCCTCGCGGATCCACCCCAACGACATTTTCTCCGATGTTATCACAGTGCAATGTTTAAAATGGAGCCTTGAGCAAGGTAAGGCGAAAGACTGTGTGCCGCCTGTGGGGTGGGGTTTGGGTTATGCTTAACCTTTGAATTAATGGAAATGATCTGGGTTAGGGTAAGAAACAAGCATTCAATTTTTGTGGTAGTTTTAGAGAGAGCAAATTGAATCGAAATTTTCAGAGATCAGGATTTTGTACGGGTTTCAGAGAAAGGGAGAGTTAATGCACAGAGTTAGTGTGAGGATTATTGGCTGTTTCGGCTAGCAGCCGTTGATTTTGTACATAATTTGTTCGAATGTTGAATTCAGCTTGTTACTTTGATGAAATGTTTATATAATACTCATCTCTAACATGAGCAAAGTCTGTTTATCTGAAAGCCGATACAGTGCATTTGTGTCCTGACAAACGTATCTGTAGTTTTCTAGCATCTAACTGAGTAACGAGTAGATTCGGTTAGTAGATGGTGTTGGGGCTATAGAGAATTTGGTATGGTTGAAGTCGGGTAAAGAAATCGAGAGTTGTAGGGTAAGGTTAGGTAAAGAATTAGGTTGGATAAGTGAGAATTTAACGGATGTGGTTACTCGGATTAAAGGTATAAGAATCGAAAAGTGGGTGCACTTAGAGGTAGGTTGAAACATGAATTTAACGGGGTTAGGGCTAGTTAAGGAATCATATATGTAAAGCTCGACGGCTGTCAACTTCAATGAGGAATGTCGGGTCAAAATATTCCACTCAGCCCCTTAAGTTCTTTGAGCGGTGCTCCACAACTCACCTATGTTACTTCTTCCCGATTGGGTGTCGACCCTTACGTTGCAATCAGCATGCCTCTGGCATGATAGTTCTTGGGCCGACACGTCATCCAGATCGATAAGCTTGAGTCTGCCATGCACAAGCGTAAACTGGCGGGTCTTAAAATCCCACACGGCCAGGGAGCCCAAAGGCGAATGCTCCAGGTAATGAAGAAGATCGGCCACCTCGATGCTCATCTGTGAGAATGAAAATAAAAAAATATTTAATACTTGTTACTCAATATCCTATCGTAAAGTGCAGGAGGGATTTCTGACATACATATATATATATTTTAGGATGGAAACAAACAGTTCGTTCAAGGCCATTAAAATGCCTGAGCTCACAAATTTCAGAAGAAATACACTGGCCTAGACATCGAATCCAACTTTGAATGCGCATGCACTTTATCAGTGACGACACTATCAGTAGCAAGATTTTGGACTCGCAGCTGTTTTCAAAAGTTGGTAGTGTTATCCAGTAAGTTAATTGCGCTCGGTATATTCGTTGTTTAAGTCACTCAGTCCACTTTGAATCAAGAATTAGTAATGAACGCTCACATCCAGACTTTCATTTCTTGAAATTCGCTAATTGCTTGCAATGTGATTCAGGAAAACGTGGGAAGGGATTAATTACCCTTGAGCGAAGATCCTCCTTGCCTCAAGCTCAGACCAAAATATTGATGCTCACATCTTGATTTGTATACCCAAGGACCACAGTGAGCTGCATGCTGCAATGCAGAAATTTGCTTACAGCTGAAGGAATCTAATTACTGCTTAGCCAACAGTTTACTTGTTACAAAGTAACAAACACCAACCTGCGAGGCAACTTACATCTAGACGTTTATCCCATGGTAACAGCCTCAAGATGCTTCCAGCTGTCCTTTCCCCAATCTCATACACCGATATCACTCCACGACTTCCCATTGCTGTGTCGTTACTCCGGATACATATACCCAGGCCCTAGGAACACAATTAAACCTTGGGAGTGTCGGGAAAACATAAAGACTGGACTAAGAGTCTAAATATCAATATGGTGATAGGCCTAGCTTCTCAGATAATTTTCTTCATAACATTTCTCCAAAAAGCTTACTTCTTAAAATATACCTGCTCTTTTCCTACTTATAGAAATATTTTTAAAGTTAATTTTTGCTTCAGTCAGAGGCTTTTTTTAAGTATAGTGCACGTCAATGACAACTGCCGTTGTCCAATGTTGTCGCTGTGCTGTCATCGTCAGTGACGGATCTAATCTGCATACGTGTACCTTCACTATGTTTGGATGATTTACTTGCATTGTCAGTGCCATCTCCTTCACCAGTTTGTAATTGGCGTAGACGTAGCAGTCGGACTTCCTTTTGTACTTGTTTCGGCGGCGGCAGGCCTTGATGTCCTCCACTTTGTCGGTGACCATCTTCAGGGCGACGGATCGACCCCGGTACACCCCGCGATAGACTTCCTTGGTCACGCCCCTACCCAGGTGCTCCTTCTTGTCGATCGTGTCGATGTTGTGACACGCGAGAAGCTCGGGGAGAGACCCGCTGCGGATGCCGTTGATCTCGTCAAGAAGATCAGACTTGAGTTGTCGCAGCAGCTCCTCTCGCCAATCCAACGCGCGGCGGTCCGGCCGCAGTATGACGGGGATCTCCCCCCCGCGAGGCTCTTTGTGGCGGGTCTTTGTCTGGTAGACAGAGACGGTCAGTTCGTGCACAATGAATACTAAGGGTAGTAGTGTTAGTCCAATTGCACTTCCTGTTAGTACTATTTGACCACACTGTCTACCAGGAAACTTCATATTATACTGATATCAGATCTGGAAAGAAAGAAATTTATATCAGACTGGGAAAAAGACCTGTGCACATTAACTAAACGCTGTATTTGTATTACAATTCGCAGTTTTAAAGAATAATTTCACCGACCAAACGCTTCGATCCCTCGGTTCCGACTCTCCTCTGAAGAATAAGCCTCTTAAGTTCATCTTTTAACTGCAACTTATTTTACCAATACATGTAGGTGGTTCTGCCACCATTTGCCGTCATCACCAGGTGGAATTTAAATACGGCCATTAGGCACATCACTGGCTTGTTTCCAGATAAAGGAAACTTGCAAAGGCGAACCACCCTTTTGGGGAATTTTACAGTAGCCAACGTGTAAAGAGTTTGGGTCATCCTTGCTCCAATGTCACCATTATGCAGGTCAATCTGAGCGCTGCATCACCAAAAATCAACGACCAACATTTTTATTCCGAAACGGGTACCTTTCTGAATGAGTTCAGGAAGCATAGGATAACCGCAAATGTACAAAGCTGTGGCAAGTTGAGGGAATTTCGAGGGTGGTCAACATATGTTCCAAAGAGTCACGCACACCAGGCCTATTCTACAGTGGAGAGGCAGTATACTAAAAAAACATACACGTAAAAAACAAATATGCACTCACCACATTCCTTTGTCATTTCAAAGAACTGAAAACGGACGTGCACTCCATGGCCATTTTACCCTCAATATGCCGCAAACAGGATAGGTCGTTGCGTTCTTCAGGAAGAGTGAGGTCGTAATAATGCACGGTTTGTTTGTAGTACAAAGGTCGTGCCGTGCAAACTCTAAGCACACACATGCCGACCTAACCTGCCCATGATCAATGACACAAACTGTCCGACTGAATATTAGAATACAGACATGTCTACATGTTTATCGAGTAACATTTATAATCATAGCAGGCAATGACTTTTCGTGTACAGGTGATTCTACGGGTTGCAACCTCGCGCAACGGGGTAAGCATCAAGCCTCCTTCCGCCGTTGCAATCGCTAGGCGCGATGCGTGGGCATTTAGGAAGGAGGACTTTAATCCTCCATGGGCAGGTTTTACCATCGTTCTGGAATGAATACTCGACTGTCCCTTTTCCTGTCTTTCTTTCTGGTATAAGAAACTTGTCCAGGCCTGGCCAGCCAATCGTGGCGGCCTTGTGAAGATGGATTGATTTTCAAAGAATCCGATTTTCCAAGGTAAAGAGCGCTGTAACCGAAAAGTCTGAGCGTTATATCCCAAAAAGCTTTGTAAACGGGAGCACTACAAGCAACCACATAAAAAATACACAGTGAATGGGCGTGAAGTTGGGGAAATGAAAATAGAGCGTTAGATCGGTATAGTAAGTATAGTATAGGGCGTTGTATCAGGGAGCGCTGGAACAGTAATCTACTGTATCTGCACTGTGACCATTTTCCGGCCACAAGTTGTATGTACAGTACATGTACATTGCACAAGCACATTTACTGTACACCAACCTATTTGATCGTGGCCTTGAGCAAGGATGGGTGGTGGGCATGGGCAGCACACAGTTAAGTGCCTGGTAACTTTATAAACAGTGGGCGGTTTGTGTTTTCACTGGCCCTATTATGAGGCCTGGTTAATGGCATAAGCTAATTGGTCGTAAAGTGTTTATTAGATTAACCAAACCGCAGGGGAGGACTCCTTCAGAGGGCTCACGGCATTTGCACGGCTTTTTGTCTCACCTCAAGATGTCCTCAGGAGGTCACGACCAGGAGCATTTTCACCGTATTTTCACATGGTAAACGACCGTGAAATCGCCGTGAAAAAAATTTTCACGGTGAAACTGCGAATTCACAACGAATTCACGGTGTTCAAATTCATAGTGATATATAATCCTACACAATATTTCTCACGTGACATGGCCTGAACAGTTTAGACAATTTTCCCCTTAATTTCTCACACTTCTCCCAACATGTACGCGTACATGGAGGCCCCCTTTCATTTTTACTCTTAATTTACACGTATTTCAGACGCTCTGTTTATTTTGGACAAGAAACTTAGTACATGTACATGTCTTCTCTGGAAGTGGTGAGGAAGAAATTCCTTGAAAAATCTGAGGGAAGCATTTCTCTTTGAACAGAACAACACAAACAGATTCTAGCCCACAAATTTGCATAAAAATGTGTGGAGAAACTGGCTTAGGGATGAACGCATCACGTACGCTGCAACAGGACAAAAGGCATCTGCCGCTACATGTACATGTACCGGTATATCTACAAATACATGTACATGCTCACATACATATACATGTACACAGAACCACCTGGATGTACATGTGTACAAACACATGTAGTTTTGAAAATGGGTTCTGCCATGCGTATGTATCCATAGATCTAAATATGGCTTAGTTACAAGTATTTTCTCCTTTTTTCTGTTCCTGATATTTCATGGTGGGGGTGTGATATTAAAATCACGATAATATTTGGAAAATTTTGCTATAATGATGATGGACAGAGCATACATGTACTGTCCGAAACGTTGAGTACCACCGGTTCTTTTCAGAACCCCATATGCTAAAAAGCGATATATATCCATGGTGCTACCGCAAACCTATCTACAGTACGGTAGTTTACTTGTATTTATAACCAGTTCAATTATCTGTCTTACATTTTAATAATTTTGTTTTCAACACAAGAAGTCGATGCCAAAAAAACGAAGCACAATGACAGTTTCTTGAAAAATCAAATCTCCTTCAAAAAACTCAATTACACTGGGAAACCAAAATGAAATCCCACTGTACAAAGAACGGGCAAAAGGCACATAGATTGTATGCAATAATGTACTTTTTAGGGAAAAGATGTATCACTTGATAAAATTTCCAAAGTCAGATGTAGGTCACTTTTAGTTTTTAAATCTTGATGTACCAGTACAGCTTTTACATTAAAAAAAAGGGCCAATGCTCCTTTCTATCTTGCTATCTTGCGGTGAAAAGTTCTACTGGGTCACAATCATGTTATTTTACTACAAATTTCCTTGTACAAAAATAAGACATTTCAGGCTAAACTATCGATATAGGGGGAGAAAACAACAATACAAATTAGAGGATGCCACTCAAAGAGATGATGACAATATTCAATATGCAACAAGTCAACTTGGTCCCAAGTCAACTCGGTCCCAAGTTATCTCGGTCCCAGATCAACTTGGTCCCAATTCGACTCCGTCCAAAATCAACTCGGTCCCATTTAGGGGTTGCAACTGGGAAGGCTACTTTTCAAGCAAGGCGTTGATAGACTAGATTCTTTCAGGCTTCATTATATATAATTTTTGGTCTTCGCTTTTATTACGTTCAGTAATAAAGAAACCGAGGATGAAAGAGACGCAACATCGTTTGAAAGGGAAGCCTTTCATGGTTTAATACATCAAATTATCATGACTCGCAGCGCAAATCCGAATTACATACATGTTCATGAATTACATTAGTTACACATAATGCATATAACAAACAGGAAATAACACACAGTAGAAAATACATGTACGTGTTTAAAATCATTCAAAATTACAAACTACATTTAGCATCGAATTGTTTCATTTTACAAGAACTGATACAAATCCAATTATCAATGGACATATAAAAAGACTGGAAATCGATAACAGTTTTTTCAATCTGATACCGTACGTGAAAAGCAAAGACAGAAATCTTTTCCTTTCTCCCCGATTCTTCCAAACTGCAAACAGAAATTTTATTTCAACCCTGAGCTGAAGTCCAACGAATATGCTATTCTTTATCACGCACCGCACTGCAGACATTGCCAATGTCACTGGGCATCTTGTGAGCGAAGTGGTAAATGGGCGAAGGGACTATATCTGACCATGTACCACCCAATGAAATAATTAATGTCTGTTGATAATAATGATCTCCGACATACATTTTCTCATAGTCATAAGGAACCAAGTTGGCTCGGGACCGAGTTGACCGGTACCCAACAACACACACACACCTGACATGCCTGAGGATGAGTCGACTTGTTTAACGGACAATGACGGACAATTTGTCTTTTCATATGATGCAGAGATGGTTAAGTTGTCTAATCAGTTGAGTTGAGTCGAGTCGGCACACTTCAGTGATCAAAAGCGATGCCACAGAAGGCAGTGGGTATAGCATAGGCCTACATGATATAGGCTGGCCTAACGGTCAGACATTAGGCTAAAAATTTGCCACTAAACTAAAAAAATTAACAAAAGCATGGCTTTTTACTACACACCCTTTATGCTCGGTTTATCAAGAATGGTTTACACAAACAATACCATGAAACATGGAAGGAAAAGTGTGAAATTTCTCATTCTAGGAATTGGCCCACATCCTACGTGTGATACTAACGTTTTCTTCTCGCAATCTTTCCGATATCGGAAATGACAAGCAAGCACTGCTGCAAGCAGGTTGACACCAAGGTTGATAAAAGTAATCTCAAAGGAAACTTGAGAGGGCCTAGTATCAACATACATGTAACTCCAGAATTGTGAGGCACTCACTGTGTGCCTCACAGATGCAACTTTACATTGCTTTGTAACACTATGGGATTCTGAATGTGCCCGTTTACTCTGTCTAAAGCTGCATTTTCAATCAAATCTTTCCCCCAAAAGCCATCCACACTAACATGACTAAAAAATAACTCATTAACCTATGGCCGCGATGGTTTGATTGTCTATGCGCTATTTTGGGCAAAATTCAGACCTTTTACTTACATTCTTGCCTTTCTTTAACAAACAATCATGTCCGAATTGAACAGAAGACTGGTTCCTATTACATGTTTATCCTGCCCTTCGAACATACAGTATTAAGTTGTATGCAATACCCTAACAGGCACGACAAGAGAACATTTTTCTCCCCAGACACTTTGATCTTTGCCAATTTTTCTAACCTTTGACAGGGATTCTGCTGGTATGAAAACATCAAGCCCCCCTCCACTGTCCCGTGTAGAGTGTACCTCCCAGTTCTGGGAGTATGCCACGACGTTTGGAACCGTGCCACGTTAGGCCAATGAAAGTTGATCTCAAGGTGCTCGTCAGCCACTCCTGGAAAAGTGATGAGGGTTTTTCATCATCTTTCATCAGCAAATTTCTCCAGAAATTTGACAAGGAATTTTCCTTAAAGTTCATCACACTCACAGTGTACATAAAGGTTGAACTCATTTCAAAGGCTCTTGTCTTGACTGTGAAAAAGGATTTGAATTGCATAGAGAATAGAATTTTAAAAGTCAACAGGACAAACAACTGTAATTTATTGACAAAAAAGACATACATTCCTTTTTAATGCATGAGTCGACGGCAAGAATCACTGTGGCTTTGGAAAACTCGCGGTACCACTTCATTGGATGATCCAAAGCAAATCCGGATGTGGTATTTGAACAGTGTGGATTTCAACTGCTGCCAACTGATGCATATCACCTCGGGCGCATGCAATGTGCCAGTTTCCTGCCACGCGCCAAGCGCCATCATATGCAAAATGTGTTTTAGCCCATTCCGGCAACAGCGCGCTGATTGTCTATCAAAATTGACTCTTCCCTTTTTTCTGTTGGTGACTCAAATGTACGCGGACTAGCGTACCACACGTACATGTGTTTTTCAAAAAAATGCCTCTACTCCCTCAATTTATCATTGCATTCTATACGTACAAAGACACACAACTGTGACCAATTTGTACAAATAAATGCATTCCCAAAACAAGTGCATTTGACGTATTGGCAAAGATGTCAATTCAATACAATAGTGCTAGTGTTCAGTTTTTAGACTGACGATCTTCATGATCTTGACGCTGTTTTTTAAAAAAAATGAAGGGTGAACTTTTTTGATGTGGGCCAAATTTGCACGTGGGTGCTGACGTGAGGAGAACTGTGAAATCAGATGTGGCTTTAGGCACATCAGGAAAAAGATGAACTTTTTGATGCAGGCTGAAAATTCCATTCGGGCAGTGACGAGAACCATGAAATCAACTTTCAGCAGCCTTAGTTAGGGTAGTAGGCATGTAGGGTAGGCACGGTAGGTAGGATTACGACATCGGTTTCCAGTCAACTCGGACCCAAGTTCACCTGATCCCATGACATAGGCCTAGCGTTATAGCTAGTAGGCCTAATACTATAGTAGTACATAGGCCTAGCGCTAGGCAAGTGTAGGCCTGTTACGCCCCAACTATTGCATCAGTCCCAACTATAGTTGGGCCCGTCCTAACTAGAGTGTTACAGTTGGGCCGGCCCAACTACAGCAGAGAGGTCCTGTGTGCATGATGTGCCCAGCATATGCCAAAGTCATATTGTTTACAAATGACATGAAATGTCATGTCATTGGTCATAGGGCTAAGTGCCACATTTTTGATGAATTGTGTCAAGTGTGAGACACATTGACTTAGATAATGTTGAGACATTTCCCCCAGACATTGGTCAACAATAGTTGGGCCAGCCCAACTGCAGCACTACATTTGGGACTGTCCCAACTATATTATATATAACGGGTTTGCCCTTACCCAACGTATATTTATAAGCACTGTATGCTCAGTGCTTGTCCGAGAACTTGCGAAAAAAACCTCACAAGCTTACTCGGGTGGGACTCGAACCCACGACCTCCTGCTTACTAGTGCAGATGTCTTAACCACTCGACCACCGAGCTTGCCGGGGTCGGCTGGCCGGTCCGAGTCAAATGAAGCAGCGGGTACCGCGAACTATTATCAAGATGTATTTTTGCGTTGGGGAGATGTTAATTATATATAACGGGTTTGCCCTTACCCAACGTATATTTATAAGCACTGTATGCTCAGTGCTTGTCCGAGAACTTGCGAAAAAAAACCTCACAAGCTTACTCGGGTGGGACTCGAACCCACGACCTCCTGCTTACTAGTGCAGATGTCTTAACCACTCGACCACCGAGCTTGCCGGGGTCGGCTGGCCGGTCCGAGTCAAATGAAGCAGCGGGTACCGCGAACTATTATCAAGATGTATTTTTGCGTTGGGGAGATGTTAATTATATATAACGGGTTTGCCCTTACCCAACGTATATTTATAAGCACTGTATGCTCAGTGCTTGTCCGAGAACTTGCGAAAAAACCTCACAAGCTTACTCGGGTGGGACTCGAACCCACGACCTCCTGCTTACTAGTGCAGATGTCTTAACCACTCGACCACCGAGCTTGCCGGGGTCGGCTGGCCGGTCCGAGTCAAATGAAGCAGCGGGTACCGCGAACTATTATCAAGATGTATTTTTGCGTTGGGGAGATGTTAATTATATATAACGGGTTTGCCCTTACCCAACGTATATTTATAAGCACTGTATGCTCAGTGCTTGTCCGAGAACTTGCGAAAAAAACCTCACAAGCTTACTCGGGTGGGACTCGAACCCACGACCTCCTGCTTACTAGTGCAGATGTCTTAACCACTCGACCACCGAGCTTGCCGGGGTCGGCTGGCCGGTCCGAGTCAAATGAAGCAGCGGGTACCGCGAACTATTATCAAGATGTATTTTTGCGTTGGGGAGATGTTAATTATATATAACGGGTTTGCCCTTACCCAACGTATATTTATAAGCACTGTATGCTCAGTGCTTGTCCGAGAACTTGCGAAAAAAACCTCACAAGCTTACTCGGGTGGGACTCGAACCCACGACCTCCTGCTTACTAGTGCAGATGTCTTAACCACTCGACCACCGAGCTTGCCGGGGTCGGCTGGCCGGTCCGAGTCAAATGAAGCAGCGGGTACCGCGAACTATTATCAAGATGTATTTTTGCGTTGGGGAGATGTTAATTATATATAACGGGTTTGCCCTTACCCAACGTATATTTATAAGCACTGTATGCTCAGTGCTTGTCCGAGAACTTGCGAAAAAAACCTCACAAGCTTACTCGGGTGGGACTCGAACCCACGACCTCCTGCTTACTAGTGCAGATGTCTTAACCACTCGACCACCGAGCTTGCCGGGGTCGGCTGGCCGGTCCGAGTCAAATGAAGCAGCGGGTACCGCGAACTATTATCAAGATGTATTTTTGCGTTGGGGAGATGTTAATTATATATAACGGGTTTGCCCTTACCCAACGTAGGTTTTTTTCGCAAGTTCTCGGACAAGCACTGAGCATACAGTGCTTATAAATATACGTTGGGTAAGGGCAAACCCGTTATATATAATTAACATCTCCCCAACGCAAAAATACATCTTGATAATAGTTCGCGGTACCCGCTGCTTCATTTGACTCGGACCGGCCAGCCGACCCCGGCAAGCTCGGTGGTCGAGTGGTTAAGACATCTGCACTAGTAAGCAGGAGGTCGTGGGTTCGAGTCCCACCCGAGTAAGCTTGTGAGGTTTTTTTCGCAAGTTCTCGGACAAGCACTGAGCATACAGTGCTTATAAATATACGTTGGGTAAGGGCAAACCCGTTATATATAATTAACATCTCCCCAACGCAAAAATACATCTTGATAATAGTTCGCGGTACCCGCTGCTTCATTTGACTCGGACCGGCCAGCCGACCCCGGCAAGCTCGGTGGTCGAGTGGTTAAGACATCTGCACTAGTAAGCAGGAGGTCGTGGGTTCGAGTCCCACCCGAGTAAGCTTGTGAGGTTTTTTTTCGCAAGTTCTCGGACAAGCACTGAGCATACAGTGCTTATAAATATACGTTGGGTAAGGGCAAACCCGTTATATATAATTAACATCTCCCCAACGCAAAAATACATCTTGATAATAGTTCGCGGTACCCGCTGCTTCATTTGACTCGGACCGGCCAGCCGACCCCGGCAAGCTCGGTGGTCGAGTGGTTAAGACATCTGCACTAGTAAGCAGGAGGTCGTGGGTTCGAGTCCCACCCGAGTAAGCTTGTGAGGTTTTTTTCGCAAGTTCTCGGACAAGCACTGAGCATACAGTGCTTATAAATATACGTTGGGTAAGGGCAAACCCGTTATATATAATTAACATCTCCCCAACGCAAAAATACATCTTGATAATAGTTCGCGGTACCCGCTGCTTCATTTGACTCGGACCGGCCAGCCGACCCCGGCAAGCTCGGTGGTCGAGTGGTTAAGACATCTGCACTAGTAAGCAGGAGGTCGTGGGTTCGAGTCCCACCCGAGTAAGCTTGTGAGGTTTTTTCCGCAAGTTCTCGGACAAGCACTGAGCATACAGTGCTTATAAATATACGTTGGGTAAGGGCAAACCCGTTATATATAATTAACATCTCCCCAACGCAAAAAATACATCTTGATAATTGTCCCAACTATAGTTGGGACTTATGCTATAGTTGGGGCGTAACAGGCCTACGCTCGTACTTTCGTCAGTTGAACTTGGAGTTGGAGACGTACGCCAGGCCCCACTCAGTTATGTCAGTACTACTAAAAGTACTAGTACTGCTAGGCCTAATCTCACCTGCTCAATTTGTTCATGTTTTACCGGAATCTTTCCCCACATCGACTGAGTACATACAAATACGGTACTATGGCATGTACATGTAGGCTACATGTAATCTTTCATATTCATCAAATAGCTGCTGAGTGCTGGCACGGTCACGGTCCGCCTCACGGTCCAGTCCACGTACTATGACATCATTATTACCGTGAAGTACCATAACATACCAGCTGCATGAATAATATCTGCAAGCAGAAGGTACACGTACTACGTAGATAGTCGACTGTGCTCTTCGTAATACACGTACTGTACATGTATGTACATGTACACTGGGTACACGACATTCACGGATGAATACCTACTTTGATTCGATTCTACACACTGTTCAATTCTGTTCACAACTGCCCCAATATTATACAGTAGGGTCATTTCGATTCCTTGATATGTCGACAAAATAGAAGCTGATTAAATAGAGTCGATTCATGTCCGCAAAAAAAGTTTTTAACCCGTTTGTGCTTTTCAAGCGGTGTGTCCTTTGATAAAGCTTAACCTTTCCCTTTCCTCTCATAGAAAGAAATGTAAGAATTGTCTTCCTTGTAACAAAAAAGCGAAAAAGCTCAAAAATTATTGCAGCAACACTTTACATGTTGCCAATGCTGCAATGATTTTTTTCTGAGACATCTTGCAATGCTGAAATGATTTTTTTCTGAGACATGTTTTTTTCAGCAACTTTCGGTGTCCTCTTCTCCGATGTATGAAACCTTTGCTGACAATAGACGTGACATAGCCAAGGCCTTTTTCCAATACTCAACTTTGTCTCCGTCTCAGGCTTCGTCCCCGAAACCAATCCCCGATTGTGGGCCTGAAGTGTTTAAATCAAAATGGATTACGTTAGTTTTTTGCTCTCTTGCTTCTTATATGATGTTTTATGGCACTATTAGACTAATTAGTGCGCGTACAGCTTCAAAGTCAGGTAGTACAAAAAAAGTTGAAGCCTGAGACGGAGCTGAATTGAGTATTGGAAAACTGCCCAAATCAGCTTTGAACACGGGTTCAGATTTTATCTGAGGTTGGTACCAGTAATACCATACGCCAAATGCCACACTTGAAGTCTTGGAACTATATAACAATTTTGAGAACGTGAAAGTGGATATGGTGTACTATTAAGGCCATATTACGCAGTGCGGTGAGCGTTGTTGAGCAGCGCGGTGATATATGGTTAGCAGACTTGTAAAGTGTCGTTCCCGCAGTAATATATATCATTTCCAGCTTGGTTTCCAATATTTTGAGGACCAAAAACTAGTTTTTGCCTTCCTCTTCAAGCGTTTCTGATAAAATGCTCGACGACTAAGGAATAACATTCTGGTCTTTTATAATGAGGGCACTGCGTATTAGTTGGATGAGATTTTAACTTCAATTATAATTATGCGTGCATGCAAATAAATGGTCATATTGTTTATGGGGCAAAAAGCGCGGGGGCGACCAATTGAAAATGTACTGCATGGGCATTTGCTTACAGATTTTCCGCTGCTAAACAACAATGAACCTCGTTCCCATGGGTACAATCTTGCCGCGCCATGTTGGTTCCCACGATGCCTTGCGCGATCTAACCCCTGGTGTTGTAAAATTTAAATATCCCATATTTGGGAGATTTAAATTAGAACTGTGATAAAATTTGTTTGCGCGTAATGCAGATTTATGTATGTGTGGCATGCACGAGGGTAGGAGGGCACGAGAGTGTAGCTTAAAAGAGAAATACGTGTGTGCGATTCACTTTACGTTATGTATATTCATCCTAAATAGCCAGTCAGCGTTATTTTTGTGTTCTATACGACCCGGGGCTAGTGAAGGAACGTGCAAGCAGCCCATGGTGTTGAGCTTACAGAAGCTGACTCCCGCTATTAAGCACTGTCCAGTTCGAAAGTGTTTCGTCACTTCAGTTAAAACGACGCCCACTGCATATGCACCGCACATATAGAGTTAAATACAATGATAGTACTGTACGCTGACTGCCGTTTATACGTGGAACCATGGAACCGGAAGTTAGCACGCAACTTCAGCGATCGCCCAACAGGAGCCTGCAAATCGTGGCGCGCCCACCTTTGTGACGAAGTCACTTACGAAGCGGGTAGAGCCTGAAAGTAAAAGGTCAAGCAGCGAGTTTCCGGAACCTTTCCGCGGTCGGCCTGTGGGAATTTTACGTTGTTCGTCCTATCGCGTACGATAATTTTTTGAATATTGAAATTTCACCTCTGTCTTCCTCCAGTTATATTTAGGAAAAGTCACCTGAAGATGGGTAAAACGAATTTTATTAACGTGCAGCATTCAGGCACACCGGCGTGCGGGACAAGCGCCTGGTGTCCACGAATCAGATTTCCAGCTAGGCGAATAGTTCCACTGCCTTGTGGATGGGTCGGGAGAATCAAAGGCTAAAGGAGTTAACCTCTACAGATAATCCGGAGTGAGCCCCTGAGGCGGTTTGCTGGCATACTTGTCACTTTCCGGCAGCCCCGGCATCCTGCCGTGCACGTTCCCAGCTGTCTTGACCCTGTCTTGCCACTGAACCCGGACGCGACAGGACGAGAGAGTGAGACCGACTTTGCGTAAATCCAACTCACGCGCAAGTCACGACATCAACCCACCCACCCCTTCCACGCCCTATGGCGATGGGCGAGCGGCGAAGCAGTAGGTGCGGATACACACTGGGAGCTGTAGTCGCAAACCTGCACACGGCGGCTCAGGATATCAGGTCGCTCTCTACTGGACCCCGAAGCAGAAGTGGAGTTCGGCAGCCCCCCTGAGTGACCAGGAAGCCCTATTTAGGATCACTCTGCTTGCCTTCCAGCTTGAGGACGGGGCTGGTAAAGGTGCTCTAAAATAGCCTGCCTCACGACAACCTGGCCAGCATACCGCGTCTGGCGGGATCCCTTTCATGTGGTCGAAATCAGAAAGGAAAGAAATTGTTGGTACTCCTTCTAGCATCTTGGAATATCTAAACCAAGGCAGAAAGACCAGAGAAAAGACTTCTCTTGTGACCAGAGACTAGCCCTTTACAAAGTCGACATAGCATCTCTAAGTAAACCCTGCTTTCCAGACAAAGGCCAGCTGACAGAGATTGACGACTATACCCTTTTTTAACTGGACTGAATGAGGTTGTGAAGAGCGACGTACGTGAGGCCCGCGTGGCTTTGCCATCAAAACCCAACATCTGAAGAAACTAGCCAGCATTCCAGAAGGTCTCAGTGACCCCCTTAATAAAATGCAACTCCCCCTGGGCAGGGGAGTAGCGCCACATTTATCAGTGCCCATACGCTCCTACTCCGCGATGACTAATCCCGAAGAAACCAAGGACAAGTTCTACGCAGGACTAGAGACTCTTACTTCTACTGTACCACAGTCAGACTAGCTCATCGTCCTTGGTGACCTCGATGCCCGTATTGGTACAGACCACCAGTCCTGGGACAGAGTCATCGTAAAAACGGAGGGAAATGCAACAGCAACGGCTTCCTCCTGCTTAGGATCTGTGCCAAACACAACACAATCACAATCTGCCACCAACACTATGTTCCGCCTTATAGCCTCAACAAGAGGTCATAGATGCACCCGTTCTAGGCATTGGCATCTCATTGACTACATCATCGCTAGGGCAAAGGACAGGCCAGACGTGCGGGTTACCAAGGCGGCGTGTCGTTTAGACTGTTGGACGGGTTATCATCCCATCATCTTTCTAAAATGAACCTCCACATACAGCCCAAGAAAAGGCCATAGGGGCAGAGAGTTGCCAAGAAATTTGACTTCCCAAAACTGAAATGCAGAAGAGCTCGCGGCACTTCTTGACATTACACTAGCCCTGACTCCCAGCCCAGTTCTGACATCGAAAAAGAGTGGGAATCCTTCGAAACTACAGTCCACTCAGCCGCCCTCCAGGTCCTTGGCCTAGCAACCAGAACTACCAGGACTGGTTCTGCGAAAATGATGTCCAAGCCCAGACGCTGGTGGAAGAAAAATGTCAGTCCCTGCCCACCAGAGTGACCCTGCTTGAACAGCAACGTAGTCTGCCTGCAGCAGGCACAAAACGGTCCCAACCGATCTTCCGTCAATGCGGAATGTCGGCTCAGGAGCAAGGCCGATGAGATCCAAGGCTTTGCTGACTTACACAACACCAAGAGGTTCCACGATGCCCTGAAGTCAATATGGACTACCGTCATTCGGCTTATTACCCCCTGCTTAGTGCAGATGAGAAAACTCTGCTTACTGACAAAAACCAGATCATCGAGAGGTGGGGAGAACATTTCGACAACGTGCTGAATCGGCCGGCGTCCATAAACGACAAAGCCATCGCACGCCTCCCCCAGGTGCCAGTTAGCCCAGACCGTGACATCCCCCCCTTAGTGGAAGAGTAAAGCCTTCAAGCATAATGTCTTCCGGGAAAGCGCCCCAACCCTGACGCCATCCCCACCGAAGTATTCAACTCAGGTGGCCTAGCTCTCCTCGCCCACCACAGTGACCTCTGCCAGTCGATGTTGCAACAGGAACAACTTCCCCAGGATTTCAGAGATGCTTCCATTGTTTACATAGACAAGCGTAAATGGAATCGCCAATTCTATGACAACTACCACGGGATCTCTCTCCTGTCTATCGCCGGCCAGATCCTTGCCCGCGTACTGCTCAACAGTCTCCTGGAGCACCTGGAGCAATTATCCCCAAGAGCCAGTGTGACTTCCGCTTAGGCCGTAGGACCACGGACAAGGTGTTCGCCGCCCGCCAACTCCAGGAGAGAGCATGGAGAAGCAACAAGACCTGTACATCACCTTTGTTGACCTGACCAAAGCCTTCGACAGGGTCAGTAGAGAGGGGCTCTGGAAATCATGGGGAAGTTCGGATGCCCTCACAATTGTCCGCCAATTTCACGACGGCATGATGGCCTGTGTGCTGGACAACGGTGAGGCAACTAACGCTTTGCCTGTGACAAACGGAGTCAAGCAGGGCTGTGTTCGTACCCCTACACTGTTCAGCATGATGTGCTCGGCAATGCTGACTGACGCCTTCAGGGACAGCAACCCAAGCGTCCACATCAAGTACATGTTCGATGACAAGCTGTTCAACCTCAAGAGCCTGCAGGCCGTCACGAGGGTAAAGGAGACTGTGATCAGAGAAGCTTGTATTCGCCGACGACTGCACCCTTAACGCTTCGAGTGCGCACGAGTTGCAATTGGCGATGGACAGCTTCTAAGATCTTTCTGCGACAGTTTTGGTCCTACAATCAGTACAAAGAAGACTGAAGTGATGTTTTAGCCTGCCCCTGGCAACCAGCAACACGAACTGTACATCACAGTGAAGGGACGGAAACTCCAGGCCGCTGACAACTTCTTCAACCTGGGCAGTATTCTTTCTTGCTCCACCAGCGTCGATGCCGAGGTCAGTATAATCGCATCTCCAAAGCAAGCAGCGCCTTTGGGAGACTCAGAAACTCCGGGAGAGGAGAGGAATCACACTTTCCACGAAGATTAAAGTCTACCATACAGTTGTGCTCACCACTCTCCTGTACGGCTGCGAAACCCGTACCCTCTACCGACGGAATGAACGACAGTTAAAGTTGTTCCGGCATCTTCGCTGCCTCCGCAACCTCCTCCACCGCTGGCAGGACAAGATTCCCGACACGGAAGTCTTAAAACAGGCTGGAATCCCTAGTATAATCTGCACGGCACAGATCTGCTGGGCTGGCCATGCATGCACCTGATACCAGCATCCCGAAACAGCTCGTCTACGGGAAGCTGTGAAAAGGAAACCGCTCAGCTGGAGGACAGAAGTTTCAAGGACAGTCCGAAAGTCGCCATCAAAGACGTACGTTTAACATCAGCGTTGAATCCTAGGAAGTCCTCGCCACCAACCGCCTGGCGCAGCCTCATCAGCCAGGGTGCACACTGTAACAGTTAATACCTGAGCTCCACCTGCAGGCATACCACGCACACTTTTCAAATTCTTTTAATTCGCTTTTGGTTGGGTGCCGCTCTGCAGGTATGCTGCACGCAGTTCTTCGTGTATTTTAGGTTTTCGGAAGTGACTAATGGGTAAATGTTTGGCAGGATATTTCTCTTTTGGGTCAGATAATTTTTAGTTAATTTGATGTGTTAATAACTCATGAAAACAAATTGCACATTTCTAAAATTTGTGCACGTTCCTATCCAAGAGTTCCGAAGCGCGCTGTCAGAAGTCAACTCTCAGGCTATCCACCGCGCTGCGTAACGTGGCCTTGATAGTACACCGTAGTGTGTATACGCATGTTGGATGATCAGGTTCCTGGAAAGCGTGACGCACACGCAAGTACAGTAGGCCAGCGTGTTTGTGTCACAATCTGCACAGCAATATGTGACATGCATGTACAATGTACATATGTATTTATATCGGAAAGATTGCGAGAAAGCGTTAGTATCACACGTAGGATAAAGGCCAGTTCCTAGAGTAAGAAATTTCACACTTTTCCCTCCATGTTTGATGGTATTGTTTGTGTAAACCATTCATGATAAAACCGAGCGTAAAGGGCGTGTAGTAAAAAGCCATGCTTTTGTTTATTTTTTAAGTTTAGTGGCAATTTTTTAGCCTAACGTCTGGCCGTTAGGCCAGCCTATATCATGTAGGCCTATGCTATAGCCACTGCCTTCTGTGGCATTGCTTTTAATCACTGAAGTGTGATTGCCGACTCGACTTGGGACAACTCAACTGATGAGACAACTTAACCGTCTTTGCATCATATGAAGAGACAAATCGTCCGTCATAGGCCGCAAAACAAGTCGACTCATCCTCAGGCATGTCAGGTGGGTGTGTGTTGTTGGGTACCGGTCAACTCGGTCCGTACCCAACTCGGTCCCGAGCCAACTTGGCTCCTATGACTGAGAAAATGTGTGTCGGAGATCATTATTATCAACAGACATTAATTATTTCATTGGGTGGTACATACATAGTCAGATATAGTCCCTTCGCCCATTTACCACTTCGCTCACAAGATGCCCAATGACATTGGCAATGTCTGCAGTGTGGTGCGTGATAAAGAATAGCATCTTCGTTGGACCTCAGCTCAGGGTTGAAATAAAATTTCTGTTTGCTGTTTGAAAGAATTGGGGAGAAAGGAAAAGACTTCTGTCTTTGCTTTTCACGTACGGTATCAGATTGAAAAAAAATTGTTATCGATTTCCAGTCTTTTTATATGTCCATGAAATATCAGGAACAGAAAAAAGGAGAAAATACTTGTAACTAAGCCATGTTTAGATCTATGGATACATACGCATGGCAGAACCCATTTTCAAAACTACATGTGTTTGTACACATGTACAAGTACATCCAGGTGGTTCTGCGTACATGTATGTGCTACATGTATTTGTAGATACATTTATACCGGTACACCTGTGGATGCCTTTTGTCCTGTTGCAGTGTACGTGATGCGTTCATCCCTAAGCCAGTTTCTCCACACATTTTTATGCAAATTTGTGGGCTAGAATCTGTTTGTGTTGTTCTGTTCAAAGAGAAATGCTTCCCTCAGATTTTTCAAGGAATTTCTTCCTCTCCACTTCCAGAGAAGACATGTATGTACATGTACTACGTTTCTTGTCCAAAATAAACAGAGCGTCTGAAATACGTGTAAATTAAGTGTAAAAATGAAAGGGGCCTCCATGTACACGTACATGTTGGGGGAAATGTGAGAAATTAAGGGGGAAGTTATCTAAACTTTTCAGGCCATATCACATGAGAAATATTGTGTGGGATTACCAAACAGCTGCTTATATTCCACATATATACATGTACATGTATTTTCACCAGCTCCTCATATCAGCTGCCTGTTAATTTGTTTCACTGTACATTTTCTATGTAGTCCACTTACATGTACATGTACATGTATGTACCGGTACTTGTACAATTTTCTTTGCGGGGACGGGGTAATGTCTAGCAGTCCTTTCGCTTTGTAATTTTTAGAGGTAATTTTTTTGTAACACATTGTGAATTTCAGTCTTGTTTCCATTGCTCATTGTCATGATGTGTTCAGTCAACATGGTGGCATACAAGACTTCCCAGTGGAGGAGAACTCTGTTGCTCATTTGGTGCTGCCTGACTGTTCCACTGATGCCCCGGCCGCATTCAGCTGCTGGTACTGGTATGCTGGTTGCTGAAGGATGGTCTGAGAACACCACCAGCAGAGTTGGTGAGTACAGGAAAGACGCAAGTGATCTGACATACATGTAACTACCAAATACCGGTATATGATGTATATAATTTTTAGCCAGTGATTTTTTAATGGAAATCTGATCCTTCTGAATGCAATGTGACACAACAAAATTGAAATGAAGCTGTTTCTTTCTTTTTTCTGCTAAAGGCTCTTCAGTCAAAATCTAGACTATACATGTAATCCTTTACGGCATGCAGTTTTGTTGCAGTTGTTGAGACAGACTTCACGACTATCAGAAAAGGAAATTCTCATTCCAAGCAAAGAAATCATTGATGCTGTGTTTTGTATTTTCTTCCAAATCCATGGATTGAGACCCGAATTCAGACAAATACTATACAGTGTATGCAAAACAAAAATCACTCTGACTTGACTAACTCATTCCCCAGCCCCCTTCAGTAGAGCAAGTTTGCCAAAAGGATCTGTGAATCTAAAATGAGGTCCTGAGTAGTGGGCCTGCTAAAATTTAAGACCTCTGTCGAAAATTTTAAGCAGCTTTTGTTGAGGTACATGTAGTTTTGTTCTGCATGGTTTGGCTTGTTCGGATTTTTTATCCCCAACCTTTGCGGCTAAGAGTATGTTCAGACTCTTCATTTGAAACTTTAATTAATATGGCTTTATCTTTTAACTTTATCTGAAAGTGATATGACAAATCTGGTGTTACATAGAGAGAATTCAGGGAAAAAGAAATACGGTACCGGGTCTCTGTGGTTGACTCACCTTTGCATTTGTTTATGTCATTCTGCTTACTGGTAATGACATCTGAGAACAGGGCACACGTACCGTACATGTATGTGGATATCAATTACATTGTACATGTACATGTAGGAAGAAATTAATTTTGGTTTTTTCCTTTTTGAAAATACTGATTCAATTTGCAGCTCGACATGTACATGTACATATTATTGTTCACAGGTTGAAAACGGTAGCAAGAGAGGTCAGGTGGCACTCTTTACAATAGTAAATGGCACCTTGTGTGCAGAAAGTGCCCATTGAACTCTTTTGTACCACTTCATACTTTGTTTGCAATGGACATGCATTTGTGTTTTTTTCTCCCTTTGTTCCAGTTCGGATCTTCCCCCCAATTTTTCCCCCCAAACAACTTTTAACTATGCACTGTCAAAGTAGGGTAGGTCAGGAAACAAGAAGCTCAGGAATAGTACATGTATATGTACTTTTGTTTTTTCCTCGTTGCGTTTGTCCCGTGCAAGAACTTTGAATAACAGTGACTTCATGCCAAACCCAGTCAAAACCAATTTACTGCACAGGCATATGACACCTTCGATTTATAAAGAATTGTAACACATGAACAGAAGACTGGTCGTTCCTGTGCCCAGGCTACCACATTTCTTCAGTGCTGTCACTGGAATTGTACAATGTACAACTGGTGTCTTGTAGATCCAATTCCACCGGACCCTGCATCAGGTTTGCACTGCTTCAGCTACGATTTCAGTCAGGTTACGTGTACGTGGATGAGAGGAGGCCAGAATGACAGCGTGACTTCCACCGACATCCTCATGTACAGAGAAACAAATAGGTAACTTTGCAAATTTTTTTACCTGTTGAAGCAGAAGGGTTCATCTAAATACAAAAAACTTGTTTACAACACGATACATGTACATGTACATATATGTATCACGATATATGGGTTGTGACACAATACATATTGCGATACGCAAAATGTGACATGCAACATTAACAAAATGAAAACCAACACAGCTGAATTGAAAAATGTCCTTGCTGTATATTTCCCACATACATTTGCATGTACCTGTACTCGAGCTAAGTAGACTCAAAGATGCGCATGGAGATTTTCATTGAGTTTGTTATTATATGTCCAGAGCTAATAGCTCCGTGGTACATGTATGTGAAACAGAAGTTTCAGCATTAAAGTGAGTCACATACATGTAAGCACAGACCTGAGTATATTGTGATTTCAAGATCAGTGTACATGTACCCGGTAACAATGAGATGTGCTGCCTAAAATGACACCACAGTTTTGCTTACGTGTGTTAAAAATCGGATTCGCATGAAAACCAACAAGCCATCAGAGTAGCCCTTTAAAATAGCAACACATGTGAAAATGAGTTGTATTGGGACTCACATGTGTGTTTCAAGGCTTGCACATGTACATGTACATGTATTTAAAAATACCGGTAACGGCATTGCGTGTACGAGTACCTTACAAGTATCCTTTTAATTTTGGATAGTTTTGATGGCTCAAATAACTTCCTAGCACAGTGTGCCTCAGTGTTATTAAATATGTTAAAGTACCGGTACAGAAAATGAATAAGGATAACTATTCAACACAGGATTTAAGGGCAGGCCAGGGTAGAGGCTTTGACACTTGGACAGAGTGGGACATCTTCTTTCCGGATGCTTTTGTGGAATTATGGTTCATGGCGACTCTGAACAGGGAGTTGTGGGGAAGAACTTGCCACAGGAAATCAAACCTTGGTGATCTGCCAGTTCCAAATAAAACAGCAGGGCAGCATAGCCAGCCTGTGGTCCAGAGTTTACACAGGTGCATGCACATGTATTCACCGGTCTTTTTGCAGAAGACCTCCTGAATTATCCGAAATCGGCCACACTGCTTCAAGCCAAGATTTGTTTTTTACATGTACCTGTATGTACAATGTACATGTAACTTTCACTGGTCATCAAGGCTCATGCAGATTAATAGTGGCTGGATCTGCACTGTACATACATACATGTACATGTGTCTAGTTCTCAAAGTTTTGTGAAATCCTCCCAAATCTTCTGGTGAATTTTTAAAGGTCTTAGAGGAGATATTAAAGGGTTAATTCATGTTGTGTTCCACACATTGCGGAACACAAGAAGAACAACACACTACTAGTTCTTGTCAATAAAACAGTCAGAAAGGACTCCCATGGTACTTTGTATATTTTGGTTCCTTTTTTGTTCTTTTAGAATTAAATATATACCTCATATTGGTCTTCAATTTATCTCAGTTATTGTTGTTAATGTGTTGTTGACACCTAGCATAATTTTTGGAAAATGAACCACCCAGTGTACAAATGTATAAGACACAGTATGCAAAATTGGCAAATTAAGGTTTAAAATCATCATACATGTACAAGCTTACATGTATGCGTATACATGTAAGTCACGCCACAGTGCTGATGATCCAGCCATGAAGCAACAGTACAGTGCGTCAGTGGTTATGTACAGTCCTAATAAATGTAAGAAAAGTATGAACGAATGTCGCCCCCAAAAAGTCATTTTATATTGTCAAATTTAATATTTATTGTGGGCTGGATGATTTTCCTGTGTGCGTGGGCCGTGCGTCAGCTCTTGCCTGTTTTTCCCCAAAGCGGCCAGTAAAAATTATGCGGTCAGGGAAATGCATGAACAATAAAATCTTGTCAACTCCAAGTCAAGTAAATCTAAAGATTGTTTTCATCTTGTAGACCGAATATTTCTTGCCAAAAGAATAGGCTTCTTTGTAAAGGAAAAAACCTCTGTAACTGTCCACAACATGACATCTGGTTATCTCAAAGTTTTTGTGACGCCAATCAAAAAACACTGCCAAATTGCTTCAAAAATGAAAAATCTGCCACGAAACCTTGGTTTGAGTCATCACATTGGAACTGCTCGTGTTTCATGCATGCATGTTGCATGCGGCACATGCACTGCACACACCACTGCGACCACGACAAACCCAGTTTTCAGGCTGGCCTGAATGCTGCCGCAGACCCTTTTGTGGACAGTCCAATCACTGACACTTTCCAAGAACCACGTGACCACAGGAAGTGTTGTCAGCAGAAAGCCCAAGTGAAAAACCCCAAAATTCTGTGGCATGTCAAGCTGAACACGATCGGCGAAAAGACGGAAGATGTGCCACACAAAGGCACACCACTGAAGCGATTGGTTTTCTTTTAATGGTAGAAAGAATTCTTTAGACAACAACAATAAAAAAAATCTTTGTAAAATTATTATTTGTCTGCCAAAAAAGTACACCATGAGAATGAATAAAAAGTGGGGAAATAATCACCAAAAATGTTGCCACAGTAGAGCATGTCAAGTTTAGGATAACGTACACATTTCATGTATGTGTTTCATGACTCCGTGACTCGGGGAATTTTGTTAATAACTCAAAATCCGGACAACTCAAATTTTTGTTTATTTTCCAAGATTCAAGTTAGTAGATGTAAATGGCAATCAATGAAAACTTGAGTACCACCAGCACGTGGTACGCATTGCCCGGCCACGGTTTTTGTGACTGATTTTATCCTTCAAAGTTTGCCGTGCCGTCTGCAGGCCTTGCTCAAACTTTTTTTCCTTGCTAGTCCACTGGGCTAGTTCAATGGATATTTTACTAGCCCGTTTTAGAGTTTTACTAGCTTGTTTATAAAAAAAATGTTTATGTTATCAGCTTACCAATGCAGAATTTGTCATTTCGGAAAATAAAAGGCTCATGGTATAAATAAATAAATAAAGAGGCATGTATGTCAGTAAAAGTCACTGGAGTCACTGGTCACGGAGCCAGGATCAAAATCATCTCTTTGCTCCATTTTTCCTATCGTTTGGGTTGCTAACATTTGGCAAAAAATGCTACTACTTTTTGCTTACTTTCCGACCTTCGAACATGCGCGGTGAACGAGAGAAAACTTTTTTCAATCAGAAGAGGGTGCTGTTTGGCTTTGTGTTTACTTTGTACCAAATGCTTTCAAGGACTCCTGCAATGCCCAGTAAAGCTAGCTATTGTCGGAAAAAATTGTTAAGGGCCACCGCAAAATACTTCTGGTTTCCGTTTACCCACCGACCCTTACTTTTTTGCACGACCCTAACATTTTTATCAGCAAGTTAGAAAACCAATTTACAAAATTAAACAAAATAGAAATTAATGCTGATGTCTTTTCTGTCTTTACAAAATATCTTTCAACAACCCTCTCTCATGTTAAAACGCTTGTTTTTATATATTTTCCTACTTAATTTGCAATTTTTGAAAAGAAACTTCTGTCATTTTCACGAGTTCCACTCATGTTTTGCTGTCGCAGTAGTGAAATTTTGTGTGCAAAGCTCAATGCATGAAAGTAAAGCTGTGCTGGTTCCTACCACGCTGTGGCCATGCAAAAGAACACGAGATCGAAATGTGCTAACCAGTCTTTACGTCCCAGTCAGGAGTCGATCAAAACTACATCAGTGTCGCATGTAGCCATACAGCTGCAGGTCGAAAAAAACATCGATGTTGCAAGAGGATTTCTTCAAGTTAATTCACAGAACTTGGTTTCTTGGTTATGTATTTCTTTTCTGTGTTTATGAGTTCCTGCCACATGGTTTATCGCCTGTCTGGATGCATCATGTATGCTTACCACGCGATACACCGACATTGCTGGCTAGTTTGCCATCGTGATTACCTGACTAACTGTGTGTGATTGTCCATAATTCTTGTGATCTGTCAACTGCAGAAATTTTACTTATATCAAGACATGTTTTATAATTGTTTGAGACAATTTTTGAAAGCTTTCATCCCCATTCAGGCTATTACATCAGCACAAAAAATTGACCAAACAATATTCTGACCTACCGCAGGGATCTGCCGCTGCCGGTCGGCGCCGGTCGGGCCCGACCGGCACGCAGAATTGCCGACCGCCACAATCTGCCAAATCAACTTTTCCGACCGGCACATATTCCCGACAAGAACCCAAATAAAATAGCATCTTGGTCGAGGGATCGATCGTGAAGATATGAAGATCGTGAAGAAACCGTAAAATTTCACTTTGCACTGCCATGCATATCGTCTGCGCACCAACGTACGTGCATATGCAACATATCTGGACCAAATATTAACATGAACCAATAGGAGGCTTTGTTACGCGCAATGCACGTGTACATAGTGCATAACGAATCTTTCCATTGGTTGGAAGGCCACACATAGGCTTGCATATGCAACGCTCTCATCTCAGTGTGCGAAGATCGGAAAACCCCCTCTCCATGATGTACAGCGTTGTTTGTCCAGTTCCGCATTTTACCCAGTTCCACAACTTGAAAAGAAAATTTGGCTTAAATTTCAGAAAGACAAAATAGCAAATGACCCCATTCACACTTCGTTAAATTAAACACTTAAAAATCTGGCAGAAAAACAATTTCACATGTACTTGCAAAACTGACAATCGACTGTGACTGTTTTTCGCCGCGCCGACCACGGTTAGCAACATTCGGTGCATGTATTTTCTGCTCGATGTTGCATAAAACGATCACTGCGATCGTTTTTTTAAACCAACGTTCGCACCGCATTCGTTAATTGTTGTTTATCCCACGGTGAAAATATTAACTCCGCAATTTTTTTATTCAAAAGTAACAGCATGATTTTGCCTTTTCCGTAAACGAGTTCCGTATGGCAAGATACACGCGCTCAGTATGCACGTGACACATGGCCAAATGTGTCTGAAAAGCAAATGGCCAATCTACATTATGTTCATGTAGACTTTAAAATGACTGTTCAGAAAACCCCTGCACACATTTATGAATGTCGTTATCCCATATGCATACTGTACGAACTTTTGTACAAAGAAAATAAGGAAAATAGTCTGCCAAGATTTTGCATGTTTCGCCTTATTTTCAACACACACAAAAAAATGAAAAATGATTTGAATAGCAATGAAAAATTATGGGCATCATAGAGATAGAAATTAATTCAATATTTAAGGGATTTACAGAATAAAATCAATATTTATTTCTACTCTTTTTTTTTCTAATTCAATTGCCCGTCTAAAATTATCACCTCATCCTAGTTACAAATTTTCAATTTTTTAAAGTAAATTTCAGACATGAGATCCCTAATTCTAGGCTGTGTATACACAGCTGAAAACACCCAGAAAGTGCTGTTTCCGGCCATCTGGGGGCTTTTAGATTCCAAAAATTTTCTGCTACACTCCGTGCCAACCGATGGTGGCGCTCCGCTTAGATAGTCCTGCCGGCACTAAAACCATCCTGGCCAGAACCCTGCTACCGATACTATTTTTGAGAGGCATGTACATGTAGTCAGAAGCAGAAGTGGCCTAAACAGTAGACGAGAATAGTGTGCACATGTGGTATAGCACTGTACCATGTGCTATGCTACTCCAGCACTACAACCCACCAGTCTACTCTGTTCATGGCATTCACAGTCGCTTATCGCCCTGTCATGCGAGAATCACGTTTCAAAAACTCAAGTAAAAACACATCCACAACAACTCGGTTTTTGCGATCTTGTATTTATTATCGCAACAAGCATTATATATTTTGATCTAAGTTTTAACAGGTAGGCTTATTCTGAATTTTTCACCAGTCCACCGGGCAACCAAGGAACCAAGTTTAGGTAGCCCGGAGCATTTTTCGCTAGAAGTTTTATGCCGGGCTGGTACTATTTCAAGGCCTGCGTCTGGTGTATTAGCTGTAGAGACTTTTTCAGCATGAGAATCAACATACATGCAAAAGCCGTGGCTTATATTCCAAAGCTTACGATACATTCATTGTACCTAGGGACATCCTTACATGCCCTAGGTTTCTAGATGGCACTCGCTCAAAACAACAAAAGATAGAATGTTGTTTTTCAAATCACCATCACATTGTCTTTGATATCATTATACCAGCAGTGGAGAAGTTTGGGAGGAATGCTGTTCCCCTGATTGCCATGTATGCGGTGCCACCAGCTGTAAATGCAAGTGTAAGCCATGCTATCGTTGTGACTACCGCGTCAGAACAACCAATGAGTGGAACATGGTGGCAGATTCTACAAAAAAATGCTTCAACACCCTTACAGACAGTAAGTAGAGTCCATGTCAGCTCATTTTGAACTTGTTTTGTTTGTTTCTTGGATGCATTACTGGGTAAACAAATTCAGCATCCCTTCATTTTTATGCCTTGCTGGCATAGCTGAAGAAGCATGTGGCGTTTGCCTTGTCCTTCCATGTGTGAGTATGATCTGATGAACTGGTGCTTTGTGGAGGCCCAAGAGAGTAGGATAAAAGGTCTCCACAAGAAATTTGCTGTTTGTTTCTGTCCCTTTGTACATGTACATGTGTTGAGATGGGAGCATTGAGAGGAGCAACTGCTTGCATATTCTGAGTTGTAGTGATACCAAACCACTTGGCACAACACAAAACATCAGACTGAAATCAAATCACATTCATCGTGATGTGAGTCATGATATAGTAATACAGTCCTATTGATTCATTTATAAAGTGCAAATTCTTCACGTAACCTGAACAAATGAACAAATGGGAAGCATGGCTAATTTTGGGGAGCCTTGGCAAAAGCAGGGCACCTGCCAATATGGCGTCCAATTAGTCTACATGTAGCTTTTAACAGGTTGTTGTCAGCTGTTTTGGGGTAGGGATATTTTTTTATGCTTACTTCTTTGGCCATAAATTTACAAAACAGTATTTTCTGCTTGTCAGCTTCATGAAGTTGGGTGTTGTTCAATGGATCCAAAATCGTGCATCTTTCCTGTTGTTTCTTAGGCAAGTTGCATCCCCCAAGCCAGCTAAGCGTTTCCAACCATTCCGACTCCAGGCTCCTCCTGTCTTGGCGTCCTCCAGATGAGCTCTCCGACCCAGGGGTCATTACCTACATCGTAGAGTACAGGTGGGAAGGTACCCCAGCCAATGAAAGCTGGTATAAGAAGCAGGTACGGGTAAATTGCATTGCATTTGTGTGGTGAATTGAGCTGGAAACTCCCACCGTGGCAAGTTGTAGTGAATCTTGGACTTTCGCCCTGCTAGACGTGTATCATAACACTGTATACTCGATGTTTGCACCTGAAGGTTTGTGGAAAAAACCACAAGTGTACCCGGGTGAGACTCGAATCCACGACCTCCTGCTTACTAGTGCAGATGTCTTAACTACTCGACCACCGAGCTGGCCGGTGTCGGCTTGCTGGTTCGACTCAGACGTAGCAGCGGTTAACGAGAACCACTATTTCTAAGAATGGATATACACCAAGGAGATGTTAATCAATCTTGGACTTTTGCCCTGCTCGATGTGTACCATAGACATCTGCACTAGCAGGAGGTTGTGGGTTCGAGTCCCACCCAAGTACGCTTGTGGTTTTTTCACAAGCCTATGGGAGCAAACACTGAGTATACAATGTTATGATGCATGTTGGGCAGGGCAAAAGTCCAAGATTGATTAACATCTCCCCGGCGTAAATCCATCCTTGGAAATACAAGTTGTCATCTCCCATCACCTGCCCATTGCCTTATTTTATATTTAAACAAAACTTGCCCATCAGTACAGACCCAACTGGCATGCCCGTCTCCCAAAATGTCTTGACAGCATACTGTGAATAGTTTGTTAACCTCAATTCTGTGTATTAACAAGACCGAGAAAGGAACAGTGAAGTACACTCTTGTGGGTTTGGGTCATCCATACGGCTTGTACAAAGTCAGAGTGAAGGCGCAACGTGCAACCATTGAAAGCAACTATTCAGAAGTGGCCGAAGGGCGTACCACTGAAGGAGGTAAGACCACCATTCACTCGCAGTGCTTTGTGATACTGTGGAAGGGGGAACCAGGACAGGGGATCGTCGGTCATCCACGTCTGACATTTTAGGAACCACATCTGATTAATGCCATTTGCAGCAGAAATGTGTTGATTTGCTTCAGCTGACCTGTCAGACCAGACTGGGTCCTGCACTGAGTGGAGTTGATTGTCTTTGGAACCGTAGCTGGCCACCCACTACATGGAAGTCAACCCGAATCTTTATTACATTATCTTTTTTCAAATGTTTACAGTTTGAGAAAAAAAAACACGTATAGCAAGTACATATAACTGTACACCAAAAGAAGTGAGGACCGACTCTAACCTACATGTAATCATAGGGACACCTGTACAGGCCATTCCATGACATTTGTTTCCGTCCAAATTAGGCACTCGCAATTACATGTACATTGCAAGTAATTTAAAGTAATAGTGCCCAGTCGGGCACTTTGCTGAAAATATGTGACTCTTTAGAATGTCTTAAGTTGTAATCCCTGAAAAGTTCCTTTTTGTATTTTGCACAGAGGTACATGCATGTAATGAAATTTGTGGGCTGGTGTAATTAGGTCACTTTTGTACATCAGTGTCCCCCTCGGGCCTGTGGGTGACCACTGACCAGAGGTCAGTCAAATTAGCTGAAATGGGAACTTCTTATCAAAGTCCCTCTGGGTGTTTGGATGTGCAGTCATGACCTCATTGACATACCATTTGTATATACTGTGTCATATCCTCGGTAGTGTCGGCTTTACAGAATGTTCCTACAAACTTAAGAAGGAGCGAAGGGAAAAAAATACACATGTATGAGTAGCAGGTACATGTACATGATCTTCTTTGCCAACTTGGATTTTTTGGGGTTTGTTATGATTTTTTTGCTTGTACTTTTCATATTTTTAAAATTAACATTCTTGGTTTTCTTCAAAGTCCCTCGAGATCTGCCAAAAAATTTCAGATGCGTCGACAAACCGAATCATAACAGCAACAGGAGGCAAGTGCAGCTCTCTTGGAAGGTGGGTTATTGGAAATCTTACCAAAAAAAGAAGATACCCCAGCCTTGGATGGAAGTGGAACATTTCCAACTGAATCGAAAACTGTTGAATTACTTTTTTTTTTGCTGTGTTTGTGTCCTGTTTTATTTTTTGATAATATTTTAGCAAATTTAAAGCTTTGATACCAAATGGTTGATACCATTGCAGCAGTAGCATAACATTTTCCCGTTTGGCACAGTACGTGTTGTACTTGTGGTTTGGGCCGATGAATGCCTTCATTTTTTAGCTTATATCAAGTAATGTAATTTCCGAATGGCTAAAATTTTCTTGTGTTTTTCTTGCTTTGGTACAAAAATGCCTGTATTTGTAACCTACTCTGTAAAAATGAATCACAAGTCTCTGTGGCTACCTTTGATTTTTACTTGGTCCTATGAGGAATTTGAGCTCTTTGTTTTGATGTGTCACTCAGTTTGGTACACAATGTTACATAAAAATGGACTTACGTACAGTAGATACTAAAATGTTGAGGATTCCTATTGCTTTAAACACTGTGCAAGATTCTTTCAAAGGCCTTTATCTCCAAAGTGGCTTTAGTGACATGACTCTTTTTCACAGAGAGGGTCACAGTTAATTATTGAGGTGGGTTTTCCATTTGGGTATGTTTTGGGAGTGGGGGAGGGGGTTTGTGGTCAATCGCATTAAGAAGCGCTGCATTTCTTTATATTGGCCCTGCAAATGAAATACATGTAACAGCGGACATGCTATGATTTTGATACCACAGCCCCTGTCAAATGAGTTCAAACTAAATGGGGAGTTGCTCGGATACCTCATCTCATACACCAGCGGGGATGGAGGCAAGCCGACGACACTGAGTGTAGGCATGAATGTCACCAACTACACAGTCTATGGTGAGCTGATATGGGGTACTAGACTTAACCCTTACCTTCCCCAACCAGCAAAACTCCAACACTGGGGTCTGTTAGAATCAGTTAGAATGATTACTTCACTAGTAAACTGACTGTGTTTTGTGTGGGATTAGGCATACCGCAAATAAAGCAGAGTCTAGCTGTTTATGTGCACAGTTTACTATTCGGTGTTGGGATTTCCAAGGATGAGGAAGGTTGCTGGTAAGTTGCTCTAGGAAGTTAGGGCTAATGTGCCTCCTGCTTAAAGCTTACAGTCCTACCTGTGGCAGATCCAAAGGATAGAGACAAGCCTCATATTCCAAAGTGCTTCAGTGTTTGCCTTTAGAAAGCATTCTAGGCTCTGTTCACACTGCAATGGTAGGCATCCTCACATTTGGAGGAATGCCAAGGTGATGTTTTCTATGGGTCTTTCCAGTGGGGCACTACACTGTGAAAGGGGGTTGTTTAGTAAACTGCCTGGCCACAGAGTTAGGTGTTTGTTTTTCTTTTTGAGTCTTTGCTGATCAGATGATTCATCTTCCCTTGCACGGTGTGCATTGCTTTTTTGTTACTGGAAACAGTTACTCATACATTGAAAAACAGTGCAACCGAGAATTGCAGTTACAGGCAGTATTGCATCATGAAATGAAATACGATGCATTTTTCAGTTGTGGTTGATAAATGACACTGATTGAATGTGGGAATTTAGCCCTTCTAACTGCGCCCTTGCCTGCTGATGCAGTGCAAGAGGAAACTCGGTGTTTACCCTGTTACCTTTATACAGTAACTACAGGTAAGTGAACCTTCCAGGGCTCGCGAAATTTTTAAAAATGTAGTTGCCCTTCGGGCACGGGAGACTACGTGCGTAACAGATTTGTACGTGATGTAATGGGTTCGCCAACTTTGTGGCGTAGGGGGATTTGTGGTTGATGGCTCGCTGAGCACCAAAGTCAAGTCAAAATTTATGCAGGCTATCCATGTTGATGCACTGATATTCTAATATATAAACAAATCCCCTTTAAAATTAGATTTTCTGTACTAGAAAATATGCTTGTTACAATGGTTTTGGCAGAGAAATGGGTTTACGCTTGACTACGTTTTATGTGTAAAGAAAATTTTGAAGTGATCCAGAACTAGGAAAAGTGTCGTCGTCACTTTTGTCGATCTTGTAAGACAAATTCAAAGCTCAAAATTTGAAAATATACATGTACAAGGTAGACCTCTGCTCCCATTTCTTTGGAATTTGATGGTAATTGAGCTGCAATATGACTGAATATAGTTTTAGCGATCCGCAACAAGGAAAACGACTGAATGCAGACACCTTTGGTTCATGCCAATGATTTGACCGTACGTACCATGGTGCACCTCCCCGAACATGTACAGTTGTGTAACATCAAGGTTGGGATGTCGATCTTTTGCGGTCTTTTTTTGCGATCTTTTTTCAGTGCACGGTGCTGAAATGTCTAAAACGCCGGGCCAAAAAAATGTGTTGCCGAAAACAGGTGCTTGCCCACCAGGCTGGCAGCTAGGAACATTTGGTTGCCCAACGAAATAGTTTGGTTTTCCTGGGACGTCGGACTACCGATTCTGTGAGCCCTGCCTTCATTACACAATGTGGGCATTGCATGCAGCACACAGTTGAATGCTGTGAAACCAGGGGGCCAACTTAAGTCTGCTGTCGGTCCCACGCTTTCGTGTGTCATTGGTTCTACTCCATTCTAGGCACTTCTACCAATTCCACAGTGCTAGTAAGCACTGCAGCCAGGTGTTTCATGTTGATGCATGGCTGCCGCACAATGGGTACTAGATTGTTTTCAGGTCTTCCGACCGGTACATGAATATTGAAACTTAAAGAGAGAAGCAAACTGTGGTATCTGTTCCGGCCCTAGAGTGTTTGAAGGTCCCCAATTTCTTTCATGGGCCTCAAGCATTAGATGGGGTAATCCAGCCATGAGCAAAACCAATCCATCAGCTACAACTAGAAGTCATTTGTCACTGAGGTGGTGCCACGCTCATCAACCCATTGTGTCTGTGTGGTAACTTAAAGGTGGGCATGCGTTTGAGCCAGCTGGAAATGTGGCAGTTGTTAAAGTGGCGCAGAGTCCTTTTTTTTCAATCTCCTTTACAAGTGACTACACCATGTATTTGCATGCATCACTGACCAGTAGCATTCATTAGTGTTGTAGTCAAGTACTTTACGAGCACCAAGTTTTTTTAGCCAACTATTGAACTGATTAGGACTAGGGAGTAATGCTGGAGTACATGAGCCTTTGTTGGTACATGCACAGGGGTAAGACTTCAGACACTCCGGTTTTGTAAAAGTGAAGTTTTAAAGAGAAAAGTACTCGGAACAGTACTCAGCCAAGTACTTATCAAGTACATTTGTCATAAAAACTTAATTTTTTTGAAATAGTGATGTTCTGAAGTCATCATCTTATTTTGTAATCTTACTTTTGTGCATCTACCAGTACCGTCTAATGTCCATGTACTCCAGCCTTATTCCCACCCACCCAGCTCAATATTTGGCAGAGAGCTTGGTACTCGACAAGTACTCGGGTACAAAACTGGCACTCACAAACTGATAATACATTACTCAGTGCTGGTCACATCCTTCCATTGGTTTCAGTACTGAGTTTTTTCAGTTGCTGTGTCCCATGACCCTTACAGAACAGAGATATTGGTGTTTAATTGTGACAGGGGAATTAGTCTACAGGCTGCATGTCTCATAAAAAAATCATATTTGTCCACAGACCTGCAAAAAGACCAGTACTACTACTTCCACATACAGGCACGCAACTCCATGGGAACATCTGTGAAGAAGTCATCATGCAGTAGAATTAACGTCGTAACGCGTGAGTTAAAACTTGAGGGAGGAGACAGATTATCTTTCCATAACAAATAAGGGCAGACAGGACAGAATCCAGTTAAAAGCCTCTAACCTCTTCTTACTGAATAGGTCTGAGGCGATCAAGGACCAGTAGTCAACTACTGGTTTTTTTTGTGATGTACCTAGCGTGTGTGCAGTGAAGTTGAAGTGCGTGTGACTTCAGTCAACCATCATTTAGACTTTTAAGGAGAAGCAGTGGAAGTAGGAAGGGCAAAATAACAAGGATAGAAAAAAGTGACCAGTGACATACTTGCTAGTACATTTCCTGCCTTTACTTCTTTTTTTTCATATACTTGTGCTATTAAAACCAGCTGTTACAGCCAGCGATGTGACCGACCTTGGTAGGTTGCTCATTCATAGTGGACTAGACTAGTCCAGCTGTCTTCAAATAGCATGCACCTGATCAGAGTTGGTGGAGTTACGGTTAACTCTGGTCCTTGATCGGACTTGCCCGTGCAAGGATATGCCGTCACCACGCAGTGTTACAGCTGCCGAGCTCTACCTGAGCTCAATCCTGCAAAGACTTCTGGAACATCTCGGTGGATGTCAAAAGATGTGGAACGGCGGGGGCTAATTCGTCCATTGGCTGTCACGTGGCTGATCCATCTTTTTTTCCCTCCCTTTTAGCTGAGCCAATTTCTGTTGGACTTGTAGTTGGTGTGTGTTTTGCCTTCCTCATGGCCGTTGTGCTTGTGGTGATCATCTTCTGTCGTATCAAGAAGTCGATTCGCAAATTTCCAGCTATCAGGCCCCCATCACTGCTTTGAGTGAGCACACATTTGTCTTACACAGTTTAATTAAGTAGTTATCAAACCAAAACAACCATCAAAAATAGATTCATTAGTGTGCCGATGTCTGCTAACAGTAAAGTGCCCATATTTTTGTTCAGACCTTCATGATCTGTTGCATACATTATACCAGGGGCTGGTTGCCACCCACTCCAAGAAATGCCAAGTGCCAATAGTGCCAGTTGTTTGATAAGCAACTGGATTTCATTTGTGTGAAAACATTGATTGCATTTTTTTCCAAACAATGGAAAGCGACAGATGGTGGAATTTCCCATGTTAGTTTTGGCTCCTTGCAGATTGTTGCTGTTTCCCCTTTTTAGGTATATATTTTAAAGAAAAGAGACTTCCATTCTTATGTCCACAGTGCCTTTGATCGGCCACATGTGAGGACATCACAGGAACCTTCGCAATGTACTGTGGACTCATCAAATCCCCCACGAGACAGAGCCTCATTGGTGTCCCTTGGAGCCACAGCACCTTGTGCACCGCCAGTCTCTGAAACCACACCTACCAACAAGCCCCCAGGAGCCACAAATATTGCCAGGACTCAAAGTGCAGATGCCCTCTCTGACGACAGTGAAGAAGGGGCACTGAACTATGAACTATACTCTGACGGTATTGATGTGGAAAGCATGAATGGAGTTGAGCCGGCCAATGTGAATGGATACGTCGTCCAGGGAATGTTACCCAACATGTCAGTTCCTCTGATGGCTCGAAACGTTGCAGGTGAGGCAATGCGCAATGCTGCACCTTCTGGCTATGTCGATCAAGCACAGATGTCGAATGTCTCCCCACCACCCTCTGCGCAGCCTGCTACCTACAGCGACCACATCCACATGAACGGAACCGTGGGCGGCAGCAGTGGTGGTGGCTACATAACAGCGGCACAAATGAGCAACATTGCGCCACTGGATCCTGAAGTGGCCTTTGCAGAGGAAAGCCCCTCGAACAACAACAACAACCGCACACAGGAGAATGTTGTAGCTGAACCCTTAGTGCTACAGAATGAATCTAGGCTTGAAGCTGACAACCAGGCGAATGCGACACAGCAAGAAGCCACAGGGTTGCTTTCTGGGAATCTGGGCGTTGTCCCCAGCACTGTCATCATCGATGATGGGGTAGTGCCCAATGGGCCAGTTGGTCCTGGTAGTTACGTGACCACTGACCAACTTACCAATCTTCCCCTCCGAAGTCCACAACCAAACTGCCATGCGAACAGAGATGCTGGAAAATAGTATACATGTTCAAGTATTGACGGCTTTATTTCATCTTGGGAGAAACAGAACACTCCATGGATCACCGTTTTACTGCCCCATGAGGTAAAGAAGTCAGTATTTGTTTTGTAATGCCTCATACACAGGTGCTGCTTGATTAATTTAGCCTTCACATAATTAAATGAAATACCATTTGAATATTTGTTTGATATTCACCAGCAATTTTCCAAAATATCTCTGCACAGAATGTTTGAAACTAGCTCTTTATTACCAGACTTGGAAAGATGCACAATATGCTCATCTGTATATAATACACAAAAACTTTTGCTGTTCATAGAGTATTTTGGTTATTACAAGTATGGTTCTTTTGGCCATGCACAACAATATAGTGAATGGCATGTGACTAGTTATTAGCCAATAAAGATGCAGTCTGTGAGTGAGATGTTATAACAAGGACCAAGTGTGGTATCACGATTAAGGCACTAGAGTACCTGGCCATCTTATCGTAAATGATTGTAAATATGTATCCAGAGAAACTGAATGACAGTGCAAGAATTTTGAGGGAGTTTTAGACTCGTTTGTTGGACTAATTCCTGTTTTTATCATGTAATCAGATCGGATAAAATCTTTTGAACCAGAAATGTGATGTTACAGTACAGACAATTTTAAGAACCAGGGCATCATTTTGCTTGAGTAGTACCATCCCAGTAGCAAGTAGTGCTGAGGATGAATATTGTTACAAACTTGACATTTTATAGGCATTCAAAACTGTTCAAATTATATTCTCATGTCCGATGTGCATATTTGTATAAAATTATTGGCATTTCATTTTTGGCTTCTGTTATTCTCAAGGGCGGATGTGTGGTCAATGGGGTCATGGTACTCCCACATTAAAGAAGCAAACAATTGTTTTTTTGAAGTGAAAGGCAATTTTGTGATTTCCTGTCCCCTCCTTCAGAAGCATATACAAAGCACCAAATGTAGCCTCAACCTGTAGAAAGGCCATGAAAGGTTGCAGAAAAAATGAGAATTTTGGGGCTCTTATCCCCAATAAAATTCCCCCCCCAAAAAAAATGGTTTGGATCCACTTGGCTCTTCTACCTGTTTTGTAATGTTCGGTCAGACTCTATGTACATTTATTTTGTATCCCTCAGTACGGAAAAAGCAATTGCCACACAAACTGTATCTTTAATGCTGTGTATATGTGATTGTAATGATAGATATGACGAGAATCCCAGCCTTCAACATTACTTTTGATCTTTGGATGTATACAGTTGGCTTCATATGTGTTTATTGAAGACATTAACGAAATGCTCGCTCTCATTGGGGTTTTTTAATTAAGGAGTTCTTAATTTGTGTGCACAACGTGTTTCCAACTTCGACGACCTGTCCCCCACTTTTTCCCTATATCCTGGTCAAACGAATCTCTATCTATCCTACTTCGGACAATAGAATTTTGCCTCTAGTACATGAAGACTTTGAAATGTTTCTCTGATTGCAAAACGTCTTCCTGGTGGTTTATAAGTAATTACCATAACGTGTCTCACAGTTGTACATTTATTAATATACATGTATTTAGCCTTAGTATATATTGGAGGAGTTTATTCTAGAAGCTTTTATTGTACACTAAGCTACAGTGGAACCGTGCCAAAACTATCGTCGTGATTCTGAGAAATGTTTGCCATAGGCCTACTGCTATTTGGAAAACGATTAGCAGTATTGTCAACATTTCTTTATTCGAATGAGAGGAATGTGTGGTTTGACACAACGTTTTGTTGTCATTAGCAAGAAATGCTCCCTTGTACGCTGGGGATCTGCCCTGTATTGTTTTCAAGTTCATTTCCTCATAGATATTCACATCTGAATCAGCTGCCCAAAATAGAGTACGGAGTTCTGAGTTTTGATTACTCTCCAATGATACAGTCAACTCTCGTTATAACAAACGTGCAGTGGCTAGAAAAAAATTACCTTGTGATAACCATGACTTTGTTATCAAAGGCGAAGAAAAACAAAGAAAAACATTATTCAAAATATTCAGCTGCTCAAAATTTACTCTTTGACACTGTTTTCTTATAACGGTGCTCTTTATATCGAGAGTCAACTGTGTATGTATGTTTATTTTACAAGTAATTATCGATAATGTTTATTTTTGACCATTGTTGATGGCACGTGTAACTGAATTTACTCTCCTGTTACGGTCATGAATATTTTATTGCGAATGTATACGACTACCTCTGTCCGTAATTTTGCACCTCGTAAGTTGCAGGGGGATTTTTTCGTTATCGACTTATGATCGTGTCACATTGCCATGGAAACAACCTATCCTTTTCACCCAGGCCAGTAGCTAGCGTCTACAGGCTGTTGTCTAGTCCGCGAGCGGCGGCGTCTCTTGGAGCTGTTCCAGGCCCTTTCTGTCTCTGATCTTCGAAGCCCTTCTGGTCGCCACACTGCCACTTCGACATTTATGCCTCAAAGCTGACGTAAAGGGCCTGGATTCTTACGGGAACCTAATGGGGAGCGGTGCTTTTGTACATGAAGAGCAAGTGAATAGTTGCCGTGAAGTGGAAGATTGATCATCACGTTCATGATCCTCTGTGAACCCTCTGTTTTTTCCTGAGGAGCAAGAAATCAGATGTGTACGAGCTCGCCAATACGCGAATCTTAGCAGTGTTTGAGGACGGTATGTCGGGCTCGGCGTTACACAATTTTGAAGAATTACACTATTAACGCCTGGCGCCATCGGGCTACGAATTCCGTGAAACGCGTGTATTCGGGGGTGTAAGGCCTGGGAGGCGAATTAGGGACTGTTGTGTGGGTTATCTGCTTTGGTTAAGCATTACTTAAATGACATGTATTTGCATGAACGTAAATAAAAACTATACTTGCAGCACAAACAGTATAAAACGCTTGCTTTCTCTCGCTGTTGAAAGGTTATTCATGATTAAACTATGTCTGTGACGTCACTACTTTATTCAAAGTGTAGATTATTTTTACGAATCTACGGCAAACTGTAGATTCGTAAGCTACGAATCTATAGTTATTGTTGCCAACAATAATTATAGATTCGCAAGACAATAACTGGAGATTCGTCACGAATCAACAGTTAATGTCTTACAAATCTACAGTTTTCAAAATGTATTTTTGCGTTGGGGAGATGTTAATCTATATAACGGGTTTTGCCCTTACCCAACGTATATATTAATAAACACTGTATGCTTGACTATTGTCAAGACGAGCACTGAGCATACAGTGTTTATTAATATAGACCCAAGCACATCAAGACGGCTCCCCAACTCAATGGATACAAACACGTCAACCTCTCCAAACCCACCAACGGGACGATATGGTTTCCTATACCCGAAGTCCCCCCACCACCCCCGGCGTTAGGGTCCCCTTTACCCGAAGCCCCCAAGTCCCCCATTTCCACAGTATGTTTGCCTTTCCTGGGCCCCGCATCACACCAACGCCGCAGGATCCTTCAGGCAGCCGACATCCGGGTCATTCACTCAGCGCCCAACAAACTACAGAACCTGCTTCATACCCACAAGGACAAACAAACACCCAGCAGTCGCCCCGGTGTCTACCGCATTCCCTGTGAATGCGACCCAGTATACATCGGGGAGACCGGCAGGAACCTCCACACCAGACTTCAAGAACATCGAGCACACGGCCGCAGAGGAGACTACGAGAAATCAGCAATCATCAAACATGCACACACATCAGACCACCGCATCGAATGGGACAACGCAGAACTCATCGCCCCTATCAAGCGTTGGCACCCAAGAATCCGGGAGGCAATCGAAATCTTCCGGCACAACACCGTCCCTCAAGACATCGGATTCAAGCTGAGCGACATCTGGCGCCCACTGCTAGCACCCAAGACCACCACCACCACCACACGGGCAGTAGGGTCCTCTATACCTGAAACCCAGGCCCCCCTCATCCCCTGGTGTTAGGGTCCTCTCTACCCGAAGCCAACCCATCCCCAGTTTCCCGCCTAAACTAGTTTCCCGCCCAAATCTGCATCCTTAATCCTCCACTGGATCCAACACCTGCATGCTCCAGTGCACCCTCAGCAAGCCACCAAGCCACATCACGTTTCACCGACTCCAGACAACCTTTATTACACGGCATCCACTCGAGTCAGCACACATTCTCCTGAGGACGGCCAGAGCATACTGGCCTAAACGTCGAGTTAAACACTCACCGGTTCTTCTCAGAACCACACCTCTTCCCAAAAGAGAATTTTACATGGCGTACCCGCAAACCTACATCCTATGTACTTCCGCCATGCAAAGCTTCAAATCTTACTTGTGTACGTTTGCCTTTCTCCATAGAAAATTGACAAAGGTTAGTATCCCTCGTGTTTTCAAGATCAATGCTTTGTAAAGCAAAATTTTCAACTAGGATTTGAATTTTCTCTTCACCTTTCAATAAGGAATTAACTTGATGTCTTTTGGCTGCTTCTCTTTGTCTGGTTTTGTACACTCTTTTGTTATAATGTTGGATTATAGCTTAATTGAAACGACACATCTTCTAGTTGTTCCAAGATCATACCGGTCCTGAGGTGACAGATCTGTCAGAATCGCTTCTCCCCGAGCACATAATAATCTTGCTTGAAGAGTTAGCCCATAAATTATCTTGTATTGCTAATATTTGTAGCGCTATAATAAATTTTAGGAGAAAATTTACGCTTTATAAAAACTCTTAAATGTTATTATTGAACTCCAAAATTGGCATTGTAATTTGAATCCAAAGTTGCACATTCTCCAAGTGAATAGCAATCTGTAGTGAGGGGCATTTCGGAATGATTCATAAGAACATGTAAGTATTAGTGAAGCTCATTTTGAGTGGATTGTAAAGTGGTTCTAAAAGTGGTAACCATACTTTCACGAGGTTGATATAGCATTCTTCAATTTCATAGAGTCCTGTGGCGGTTTTAGTCCGGAAGGTTTCGCTGCAATGACACACGTATAATAATGAATCCAAGGCGCAAGATGAAGAGAATACAGGTATATATCCAGCACTGAGTGTCGACTGCACAAGTACTCTCATGAAGTTGATATAGCATTCCTTAGTTTCATAGAGGCCTGTGGTGGTTAGTCCGATTGGTTTGGCTGCAATATGTGACAAACGTGTAACAATAACTCCGAGCCGCAAAAGGGAGGGCAGCGAGTAGGGCTATGTATCCAGCACTGATGCTATGGTGTTGACTGCACCAATACTCTCGATATTTGACTCGGCCCAAACCCGTGCACGTTAATGAATGGAGCTAAGGTATGCACTCAGGCGTAACAGCAAGAGTGTCATAGACTCGAGACTCCACGTTCGTATAACAATGGGAAATAGGTTAAGTCAGAGAATAGACTCGGAACTGTAATTCATGCCTTAACTTAATTTTGATAGGCCGCGTTACCCTGGATGTTACACAGACAAATAATGCCGAAATGTTCGCGTTGTCGTAATAGGTTGTCTTGAAAACAAATGCAGCTTGGAGCATTTATCTTAAGCAGGAACACTAACTTATGCAACTTGAGCCTGGACCTTACCAATTTCAGGCTATTCTCAATTCCTGTTCCTACCAATTCTTAGTCATGTTGATTTTATTGCTAAGAAAATCTCTAAAAACATTGGACTTCTTAGACGCTCTGCTAAACCTTACCTCCCTACTCCGACATTTAAAATGCTCAGTTCCACCATGATCTTGCCATTGTTTGATTACTGCAGCGTTGTGTGGTCTAGTTGTTCTTGCAATTGTGAGAGACTTGTCAAACTTCACAATAGACTTGCCAGGTTGATTCTAAATGCCCATCTAAGAACACATATTGCTGATTTACACGAGGCGCTCTCATGGATTCCGATTTACCAACGCTGGCAAAATACTAGAATGTGTGAGGTTTATAAATGTCTTAACTAACTGCACATTACCTTAGCTCTCGTTTCACGCCCACAACTCATTCATTTGGTACTCGTGCGATCTCCAATGGTTCATTATCTTTGTCCTTCCAGCCCAAGACTAATGCCGGCAAACGAACTTTCCTTCACTTGGGGAGAGTAGGTTGGAACAATTTGGCTAATTCACAAAGAAATGCCAAATCTCTGTCTGAACTTAAATCTCCTTTGTAATAAAAAGCATTCCCATATTCACCATTTTAGTGTTTTAATCATACCTTGTGTTTGTGTTTTAGTCATCTTGTACTCATTTTTACATTTTCTTTTCACTTCATATAATGCATTTCTTTTACAACATTTTTTTGTAATGTATTATATTTTCTGTGTGCTATGTTCAGTGGTGTTTGGGATAATACTCATACCGTTTGTGTTGCTAGAACTATGGATTTTTATCACATCGATTCCATTTTATGATCTAATTTGCTTTTATATACACATTTAGGTTTTTTTGAGTCTTTTTTGTTGGTTTGTTTTAAGGCTACATTGATGGTTTCTATATTTTTATTTAAGTTGTCTGTATATTTTTAATCTTTAGTGTACTGTATGTGTTTTTACTTTAATTTAATTGTACTTGTAATCAGGGCCCTTAAGAATAGCAGTGTTAAACTGAGAAGGCTACCCTGTTGAAATAAAACTAATTAATAGTAATAGTAATAATAAGGATATTGCCTAATCCACAACTTTTGCTGAAGATGTACGTGTATAGGACACACACAGCTTGTCCAAAACTGGCAGAATCATGAGCCTGCACCTTGCCGACAAAATAGGCGTGCTAATTTAACTAAGGGCCTTTGGTCATAACGAAATGAACTGAACACAGTGAGCCGTTGGATATTGTGGACAAACACAATGGCCCTTGGACGTATGGGATTAACCCAGTGGGCCCTCGGACATAGCCTTTTGAGCCCATTCTCTCGAAGGGCTAAGGGTGAGATCGGAGGAAACTGAAATATCCATTGGGCCAAATGACGAAATGGACCAGGCATAATGAACTTACAGACAAATTGGCCGGATACTTTGGTCCTACTCAGTGGCAAGGCATGATGGCCCGTGAACGTAAACGGGCCGGCGAATGTGAGGCCTCGGATATATATAAACTCAGGCCGGACATGCTGGGTCACAAACGTTTGCGGACATTGTGGCCAATGTGGGCCATGTGGACGTAGGCCTGGTGAGCTGTTGCACACTACAAACTTGCTTACAGATGGACCCACCGTTAAGGTCTACGTTGGCACTGAAGGTTGATTAAAAAGACTGAACTTGAGCACAAGTAGGCCGCTTTTGGAGGTTTCTTATTACTAGCATGCATAATAAATGCGTTTCTTTTGAGTCACACGTGAGTTCATAATCGACTTTCTGACAGAATGCCAAATTTAATTTCAGTCGAATCTTCTTAGTTCTGTGATCGAATACAAACTACATTTCAGTGCTGGCATAACTTAAACCACTTTTTATGGCACCATGCTTAAACTGATACACAATATATTCTCATGAAGTATGTGCACCGGCCAGAAGGTCATGTAGTCTTTCTTGTCAATCGTGGTTTGATCGACCCTGGCCGCGGCACGCACGAATTCTTAACTGCCTAATCGCCGCTCTCGTGTCCGTCTTCAACTGAATCCTCTTCGTGTTTCTCCTAATTGTGTTTGAATGTGAAAAACATCAACTGCTGCAGGCGTTCCCTGAGCTCGTTCGCCAGGATCTTTCCCTGGCTGGATAAACCTACGATGTCTTCAACCTCGTGCTGGACAAAAGGCGGTGCGTTGTCCAACAGGGATTCCAACAGGCCTCTGGCAGCGCTGATTACGTTGAACTTGGCGTTTAGTCCGTAACACGTGGAGTTGACGCACGGCACCAGACCGGTGTCGCTGTCAACTGTGGAGAAGACATTCACATAGTAGGTAACTCTATCGGTATCTTTTAAAGATCAAATTACGTTTGAGATTTTTAAATGTACGTTTGTGTAACCAAACTTATCAGAATGATCCACCCTGACAGACATCGTGACTCTAATTTTTAAAGAGTTAATTATTATGAATTTTCTTTGATCACGCACTATTCAAACGTAAAATGTTAACGTTTTCTCTAAAAGAGCCTCGCGGATCCACCCCAACGACATTTTCTCCGATGTTATCACAGTGCAATGTTTAAAATGGAGCCTTGAGCAAGGTAAGGCGAAAGACTGTGTGCCGCCTGTGGGGTGGGGTTTGGGTTATGCTTAACCTTTGAATTAATGATCTGGGTTAGGGTAAGAAACGAGCATTCAATTTTTCTGGTAGTTTTAGAGAGAGCAAATTGAATCAAAATTTTCAGAGATCAGGATTTTGTAAGGGTTTCAGAGAAAGGGAGAGTTAATGCACAGAGTTAGTGTGAGGATTATTGGCTGTTTCGGCTAGCAGCCGTTGATTTTGTACATAATTTGTTCGAATGTTGAATACAGCTTGTTACTTTGATGAAATGTTTATATAATACTCATCTCTAACATGAGCAAAGTCTGTTTATCTGAAAGCCGATACAGTGCATTTGTGTCCTGACAAACGTATCTGTAGTTTTCTAGCATCTAACTGAGTAACGAGTAGATTCGGTTAGTAGATGGTGTTGGGGCTATAGAGAATTTGGTATGGTTGAAGTCGGGTTAAGAAATCGAGAGTTGTGGGGTAAGGTTAGGTAAAGAATTAGGTTGGATAAGTGAGAATTTAACGGATGTGGTTACTCGGTTTAAAGGTATAAGAATCGAAAAGTGGGTGCACTTAGAGGTAGGTTGAAACATGAATTTAACGGGGTTAGGGCTAGTTAAGGAATCAGATATTTAAAGCTCGACGGCTGTCAACTTCAATGAGGAATGTCGGGTCAAAATATTGAGCGGTGCTCCACAACTCACCTATGTTACTTCTTCCCGATTGGGTGTCGACCCTTACGTTGCAATCAGCATGCCTCTGGCATGATAGTTCTTGGGCCGACACGTCATCCAGATCGATAAGCTTGAGTCTGCCATGCACAAGCGTAAACTGGTGGGTCTTAAAATCCCACACGGCCAGGGAGCCCAAAGGCGAATGCTCCAGGTAATGAAGAAGATCGGCCACCTCGATGCTCATCTGTGAGAATGAAAATAAAAAAAATATTTAATACTTGTTACTCAATATCCTATCGTAAAGTGCAGGAGGGATTTCTGACACACACATATATATATATATATATTAGGATTGAAACAAACAGTTCGTTCAAGGCCATTAAAATGCCTGAGCTCACAAATTTCAGAAGAAATACACTGGCCTAGACATCGAATCCAACTTTGAATGCGCATGCACTTTATCAGTGACGACACTATCAGTAGCAAGATTTTGGACTCGCAGCTGTTTTCAAAAGTTGGTAGTGTTATCCAGTAAGTTAATTGCGCTCGGTATATTCGTTGTTTAAGTCGCTCAGTCCACTTTGAATCAAGAATTAGTAATGAATGCTCACATCCAGACTTTCATTTCTTGAAATTCGCTAATTGCTTGCAATGTGATTCAGGAAAACGTGGGAAGGGATTAATTACCCTTGAGCGAAGATCCTCCTTATATATTGATGCTCACATCTTGATTTGTATACCCAAGGACCACAGTGAGCTGCATGCTGCAATGCAGAAATTTGCTTACAGCTGAAGGAATCTAATTACTGCTTAGCCAACGGTTTACTTGTTACAAAGTAAAAAACACCAACCTGCGAGGCAACTTACATCTAGACGTTTACCCCATGGTAACAGCCTCAAGATGCTTCCAGCTGTCCTCTCCCCAATCTCATACACCGATATCACTCCACGACTTCCCATTGCTGTGTCGTTACTCCGAATACATATACCCAGGCCCTAGGGACACAGTTAAACCGTGGTAGTGTCGGGAAAACGTAAAGCCTGGACTCAAAGTCTAAATATCAATATGGTGATAGGCCTAGCTTCTCAGATAATTTTCTTCATAACATTTCTCCAAAAAGCTTACTTCTTAAAATATATATGCTCTTTTCCTACTTATAGAAATATTTGTAAAGTTAATTTTTGCTTCAGTCAGAGGCTTTTTTTTAAAGTATAGTGCACGTCAATGACAACTGCCGTTGTCCAATGTTGTCGCTGTGCTGTCATCGTCAGTGACGGATCTAATCTGCATACGTGTACTTTCACTATGTTTGGATGATTTAATTGCATTGTCAGTGCCATCTCCTTCACCAGTTTGTAATTGGCATAGACGTAGCAGTCAGACTTCCTTTTGTACTTGTTTCGGCGGCGGCAGGCCTTGATGTCCTCCACTTTGTCGGTGACCATCTTCAGGGCGAGGGATCGACCCCGGTACACCCCGCGATAGACTTCCTTGGTCACGCCCCTACCCAGGTGCTCCTTCTTGTCGATCGTGTCGATGTTGTGACACGCGAGAAGCTCGGGGAGAGACCCGCTGCGGATGCCGTTGATCTCGTCAAGAAGATCAGACTTGAGTTGTCGCAGCAGCTCCTCTCGCCAATCCAACGCGCGGCGGTCCGGCCGCAGTATGACGGGGATCTCCCCCCCGCGAGGCTCTTTGTGGCGGGTCTTTGTCTGGTAGACAGAGACGGTCAGTTCGTGCACAATGAATACTAAGGGTAGTAGTGTTAGTCCAATTGCACTTCCTGTTAGTACTATTTGACCACACTGTCTACCAGGAAACTTCATATTATACTGATATCAGATCTGGAAAGAAAGAAATTTATATCAGACTGGGAAAAAGACCTGTGCACATTAACTAAACGCTGTATTTGTATTACAATTCGCAGTTTTAAAGAATAATTTCACCGACCAAACGCTTCGATCCCTCGGTTCCGACTCTCCTCTGAAGAATAAGCCTCTTAAGTTCATCTTTTAACTGCAACTTATTTTACCAATACATGTAGGTGGTTCTGCCACCATTTGCCGTCATCACCAGGTGGAATTTAAATACGGCCATTAGGCACATCACTGGCTTGTTTCCAGATAAAGGAAACTTGCAAAGGCGAACCACCCTTTTGGGGAATTTTACAGTAGCCAACGTGTAAAGAGTTTGGGTCATCCTTGCTCCAATGTCACCATTATGCAGGTCAATCTGAGCGCTGCATCACCAAAAATCAACGACCAACATTTTTATTCCGAAACGGGTACCTTTCTGAATGAGTTCAGGAAGCATAGGATAACCGCAAATGTACAAAGCTGTGGCAAGTTGAGGGAATTTCGAGGGTGGTCAACATATGTTCCAAAGAGTCACGCACACCAGGCCTATTCTACAGTGGAGAGGCAGTATACTAAAAAAACATACACGTAAAAAACAAATATGCACTCACCACATTCCTTTGTCATTTCAAAGAACTGAAAACGGACGTGCACTCCATGGCCATTTTACCCTCAATATGCCGCAAACAGGATAGGTCGTTGCGTTCTTCAGGAAGAGTGAGGTCGTAATAATGCACGGTTTGTTTGTAGTACAAAGGTCGTGCCGTGCAAACTCTAAGCACACACATGCCGACCTAACCTGCCCATGATCAATGACACAAACTGTCCGACTGAATATTAGAATACAGACATGTCTACATGTTTATCGAGTAACATTTATAATCATAGCAGGCAATGACTTTTCGTGTACAGGTGATTCTACGGGTTGCAACCTCGCGCAACGGGGTAAGCATCAAGCCTCCTTCCGCCGTTGCAATCGCTAGGCGCGATGCGTGGGCATTTAGGAAGGAGGACTTTAATCCTCCATGGGCAGGTTTTACCATCGTTCTGGAATGAATACTCGACTGTCCCTTTTCCTGTCTTTCTTTCTGGTATAAGAAACTTGTCCAGGCCTGGCCAGCCAATCGTGGCGGCCTTGTGAAGATGGATTGATTTTCAAAGAATCCGATTTTCCAAGGTAAAGAGCGCTGTAACCGAAAAGTCTGAGCGTTATATCCCAAAAAGCTTTGTAAACGGGAGCACTACAAGCAACCACATAAAAAATACACAGTGAATGGGCGTGCAGTTGGGGAAATGAAAATAGAGCGTTAGATCGGTATAGTAAGTATAGTATAGAGCGTTGTATCAGGGAGCGCTGGAACAGTAATCTACTGTATCTGCACTGTGACCATTTTCCGGCCACAAGTTGTATGTACAGTACATGTACATTGCACAAGCACATTTACTGTACACCAACCTATTTGATCGTGGCCTTGAGCAAGGATGGGTGGTGGGCATGGGCAGCACACAGTTAAGTGCCTGGTAACTTTATAAACAGTGGGCGGTTTGTGGTTTCACTGGCCCTATTATGAGGCCTGGTTAATGGCATAAGCTAATTGGTCGTAAAGTGTTTATTAGATTAACCAAACCGCAGGGGAGGACTCCTTCAGAGGGCTCACGGCATTTGCACGGCTTTTTGTCTCACCTCAAGGTGTCCTCGAGAGGTCACGACCAGGAGCATTTTCACATGGTAAACGACCGTGAAATCGCCGTGAAAAAAATTTTCACGGTGAAACTGCGAATTCACAACGAATTCACGGTGTTCAAATTCATAGTGATATATAATCCTACACAATATTTCTCACGTGACATGGCCTGAACAGTTTAGACAATTTTCCCCTTAATTTCTCACACTTCTCCCAACATGTACGCGTACATGGAGGCCCCCTTTCATTTTTACACATACTTTATACGTATTTCAGACGCTCTGTTTATTTTGGACAAGAAACTTAGTACATGTACATGTCTTCTCTGGAAGTGGTGAGGAAGAAATTCCTTGAAAAATCTGAGGGAAGCATTTCTCTTTGAAAAGAACAACACAAACAGATTCTAGCCCACAAATTTGCATAAAAATGTGTGGAGAAACTGGCTTAGGGATGAACGCATCACGTACGCTGCAACAGGACAAAAGGCATCTGCCGCTACATGTACATGTACCGGTATATCTACAAATACATGTACATGCTCACATACATATACATGTACACAGAACCACCTGGATGTACATGTGTACAAACACATGTAGTTTTGAAAATGGGTTCTGCCATGCGTATGTATCCATAGATCTAAATATGGCTTAGTTACAAGTATTTTCTCCTTTTTTCTGTTCCTGATATTTCATGGTGGGGGTGTGATATTAAAATCACGATAATATTTGGAAAATTTTGCTATAATGATGATGGACAGAGCATACATGTACTGTCCGAAACGTTGAGTACCACCGGTTCTTTTCAGAACCCCATATGGTAAAAAGCGATATATATCCATGGTGCTACCGCAAACCTATCTACAGTACGGTAGTTTACTTGTTATTATAACCAGTTCAATTATCTGTCTTACATTTTAATAATTTTGTTTTCAACACAAGAAGTCGATGCCAAAAAAACCAAGCACAATGACAGTTGAAAAATCAAATCTCCTTCAAAAAACTCAATTACACTGGGAAACCAAAATGAAATCCCACTGTACAAAGAACGGGCAAAAGGCACATAGATTGTATGCAATAATGTACTTTTTAGGGAAAAGATGTATCGCTTGATAAAATTTCCACAGTCAGATGTAGGTCACTTTTAGTTTTTAAATCTTGATGTACCAGTACAGCTTTTACATTAAAAAAAAGGGCCAATGCTCCTTTCTATCTTGCTATCTTGCGGTGAAACGTTCTACTGGGTCACAATCATGTTATTTTACTACAAATTTCCTTGTACAAAAATAAAACATTTCAGGCTAAACTATCGATATAGGGGGAGAAAACAACAATACAAATTAGAGGATGCCACTCAAAGAGATGATGACAATATTCAATATGCAACAAGTCAACTTGGTCCCAAGTCAACTCGGTCCCAAGTTATCTCGGTCCCAAATCAACTCGGTCCCAATTCGACTCCGTCCAAAATCAACTCGGTCCCATTTAGGGGTTACAACTGGGAAGGCTACTTTTCAAGCAAGGCGTTGATAGACTAGAATCTTTCAGGCTTCATTATATATAATTTTTGGTCTTCACTTTTATTACGTTCAGTAATAAAGAAACCGAGGATGAAAGAGACGCAACATCGTTTGAAAGGGAAGCCTTTCATGGTTTAATACATCAAATTATCATGACTCGCAGCGCAAATCCGAATTACATACATGTTCATGAATTACATTAGTTACACATAATGCATATAACAAACAGGAAATAACACACAGTAGAAAATACATGTACGTGTTTAAAATCATTCAAAATTACAAACTACATTTAGCATCGAATTGTTTCATTTTACAAGAACTGATACAAATCCAATTATCAATGGACATATAAAAAGACTGGAAATCGATAACAGTTTTTTCAATCTGATACCGTACGTGAAAAGCAAAGACAGAAATCTTTTCCTTTCTCCCCGATTCTTCCAAACTGCAAACAGAAATTTTATTTCAACCCTGAGCTGAAGTCCAACGAAGATGCTATTCTTTATAACGCACCGCCCTGCAGACATTGCCAATGTCACTGGGCATCTTGTGAGCGAAGTGGTAAATGGGCGAAGGGACTATATCTGACCATGTACCACCCAATGAAATAATTAATGTCTGTTGATAATAATGATCTCCGACATACATTTTCTCATAGTCATAAGGAACCAAGTTGGCTCGGGACCGAGTTGACCGGTACCCAACAACACACACACACCTGACATGCCTGAGGATGAGTCGACTTGTTTAACGGACAATTTGTCTTTTCATATGATGCAGAGATGGTTAAGTTGTCTAATCAGTTGAGTTGAGTCGAGTCGGCACACTTCAGTGATCAAAAGCGATGCCACAGAAGGCAGTGGGTATAGCATAGGCCTACATGATATAGGCTGGCCTAACGGTCAGACATTAGGCTAAAAATTTGCCACTAAACTAAAAAAATTAACAAAAGCATGGCTTTTTACTACACACCCTTTATGCTCGGTTTATCAAGAATGGTTTACACAAACAATACCATGAAACATGGAAGGAAAAGTGTGAAATTTCTCATTCTAGGAATTGGCCCACATCCTACGTGTGATACTAACGTTTTCTTCTCGCAATCTTTCCGATATCGGAAATGACAAGCAAGCACTGCTGCAAGCAGGTTGACACCAAGGTTGATAAAAGTAATCTCAAAGGAAACTTGAGAGGGCCTAGTATCAACATACATGTAATTTCAGAATTGTGAGGCACTCACTGTGTGCCTCACAGATGCAACTTTACATTGCTTTGTAACACTATGGGATTCTGAATGTGCCCGTTTACCCTGTCTTAAGCTGCATTTTCAATCAAATCTTTCCCCCAAAAGCCATCCACACTAACATGACTAAAAAATAACTCATTAACCTATGGCCGCGATGGTTTGATTGTCTATGCGCTATTTTGGGCAAAATTCAGACCTTTTACTTACGTTCTTGCCTTTCTTTAACAAACAATCATGTCCGAATTGAACAGAAGACTGGTTCCTATTACATGTATATCCTGCCCTTCGAACATACAGTATTAAGTTGTATGCAATACCCTAACAGGCACGACAAGAGAACATTTTTCTCCCCAGACACTTTGATCTTTGCCAATTTTTCTAACCTTTGACAGGGATTCTGCTGGTATGAAAACATCAAGCCCCCCCCCACTGTCCCGTGTAGAGTGTACCTCCCAGTTCTGGGAGTATGCCACGACGTTTGGAACCGTGCCACGTTAGGCCAATGAAAGTTGATCTCAAGGTGCTCGTCAGCCACTCCTGGAAAAGTGATGAGGGTTTTTCATCATCTTTCATCAGCAAATTTCTCCAGAAATTTGACAAGGAATTTTCCTTAAAGTTCATCACACTCACAGTGTGCATAAAGGTTGAACTCATTTCAAAGGCTCTTGTCTTGACTGTGAAAAAGGATTTGAATTGCATAGAGAATAGAATTTTAAAAGTCAACAGGACAAACAACTGTAATTTATTGACAAAAAAAGACATACATTCCTTTTTAATGCATGAGTCGACGGCAAGAATCACTGTGGCTTTGGAAAACTCGCGGTACCACTTCATTGGATGATCCAAAGCAAATCCGGATGTGGTATTTGAACAGTGTGGATTTCAACTGCTGCCAACTGATGCATATCACCTCGGGCGCATGCAATGTGCCAGTTTCCTGCCACGCACCAAGCGCCATCATATGCAAAATCTGTTTTAGCCCATTCCGGCAACAGCGCGCTGATTGTCTATCAAAATTGACTCTTCCCTTTTTTCTGTTGGTGACTCAAATGTACGCGGACTGGCGTACCACACGTACATGTGTTTTTCAAAAAATGCCTCTACTCCCTCAATTTATCATTGCATTCTATACGTACAAAGACACACAACTGTGACCAATTTGTACAAATAAATGCATTTCCAAAACAAGTGCATTTGACGTATTGGCAAAGATGTCAATTCAATACAATAGTGCTAGTGTTCAGTTTTTAGACTGACGATCTTCATGATCTTGACGCTGTTTTTTAAAAAAATGAAGGGTGAACTTTTTTGATGTGGGCCAAATTTGCACGTGGGTGCTGACGTGAGGAGAACTGTGAAATCAGATGTGGCTTTAGGCACATCAGGAAAAAGATGAACTTTTTGATGCAGGCTGAAAATTCCATTCGGGCAGTGACGAGAACCATGAAATCAACTTTCAGCAGCCTTAGTTAGGGTAGTAGGCATGTAGGGTAGGCACGGTAGGTAGGATTACGACATCGGTTTCCAGTCAACTCGGACCCAAGTTCACCTGATCCCATGACATAGGCCTAGCGTTATAGCTAGTAGGCCTAATACTATAGTAGTACATTGGCCTAGCGCTAGGCTCAACTCAAGTCAAAGTGGGAAGCGACTTAATACTAGCTCGTGAAACCTGGTGCGCTACTTTTTTTCAGTAGCTGGGGTGACAAATGATTCATGAAGAGGGGACAATGCAATACACCATTTAAGACATTTCAAAAACGCGAATTCATTACGTCGCTTCGATAGCTTAGTTGGTAGTGATTTGAACTACAGATCTATAGACCCTGGTTCGACTCTGACCCATTTATGCTATTCATTTTCTAATTTTATCATTGTGTTTGGGATTTCCTTTTTCAATTGATGCAGAAACAGAGTCCAAGCATGAACCCTCTAAGAGTCTTGAGAAAAATAGCAGACCAGGTTTCACGGGTTAGTATCTAGTCATTTCCAGTCAAGTGTAGGCCTGTTACGCCCCAACTATTGCATCAGTCCCAACTATAGTTGGGCCCGTCCCAACTAGAGTGTTACAGTTGGGCCGGCCCAACTACAGCAGAGAGGTCCTGTGTGCATGATGTGCCCAGCATATGCCAAAGTCATATTGTTTACAAATGACATGAAATGTCATGTCATTGGTCATAGGGCTAAGTGCCACATTTTTGATGAATTGTGTCAAGTGTGAGACACATTGACTTAGATAATGTTGAGACATTTCCCCCAGACATTGGTCAACAATAGTTGGGCCAGCCCAACTGCAGCACTACATTTGGGACTGTCCCAACTATAGTTGGGACTTATGCTATAGTTGGGGCGTAACAGGCCTACGCTCGTACTTTCGTCACTTGAACTTGGAGTTGGAGACGTACGCCAGGCCCCACTCAGTTATGTCAGTACTACTAAAAGTACTAGTACTGCTAGGCCTAATCTCACCTGCTCAATTTGTTCATGTTTTGCCGGAATCTTTCCCCACATCGACTGAGTACATACAAATACGGTACTATGGCATGTACATGTAGGCTACATGTAATCATTCATATTCATCAAATAGCTGCTGAGTGCTGGCACGATCACGGTCCGCCTCACGGTCCAGTCCACGTACTATGACATCATTATTACCGTGAAGTACCATACCATACCAGCTGCATGAATAATATCTGCAAGCAGAAGGTACACGTACTACGTAGATAGTCGACTGTGCTCTTCGTAATACTCGTACTGTACATGTATGTACATGTACACTGGGTACACGACATTCACGGATGAATACCTACTTTGATTCGATTCTACACACTGTTCAATTCTGTTCACAACTGCCCCAATATTATACTGTAGGGTCATTTCGATTCCTTGATATGTCGACAAAATAGAAGCTGATTAAATAGAGTCGATTCATGTCCGCAAAAAAAGTTTTTAACCCGTTTGTGCATTTCAAGCGGTGTGTCCTTTGAAAAAGCTTAACTTTTCCCTTTCCTCTCATAGAAAGAAATGTAAGAATTGTCTTCCTTGTAACAAAAAAGCGAAAAAGCTCAAAAATTATTGCAGCAACACTTTACATGTTGCCAATGCTGCAATGATTTTTTTCTGAGACATCTTGCAATGCTGAAATGATTTTTTTCTGAGACATGTTTTTTTCAGCAACTTTCGGTGTCCTCTTCTCCGATGTATGAAACCTTTGCTGACAATAGACGTGACGTAGCCAAGGCCTTTTTCCAATACTCAACTTTGTCTCCGTCTCAGGCTTCGTCCCCGAAACCAATCCCCGATTGTGGGCCTGAAGTGTTTAAATCAAAATGGATTACGTTAGTTTTTTGCTCTCTTGCTTCTTATATGATGTTTTATGGCACTATTAGACTAATTAGTGCGCGTACAGCTTCAAAGTCAGGTAGTACAAAAAAAGTTGAAGCCTGAGACGGAGCTGAAGTTGAGTATTGGAAAACTGCCCAAATCAGCTTTGAACACGGGTTCAGATTTTATCTGAGGTTGGTACCAGTAATACCATACGCCAAATGCCACACTTGAAGTCTTGGTACTATATAACAATTTTGAGAACGTGAAAGCGGATATGGTGTACTATTAAGGCCATATTACGCAGTGCGGTGAGCGTTGTTGAGCAGCGCGGTGATATATAGTTAGCAGACTTGTAAAGTGTCGTTCCCGCAGTAATATATATCATTTCCAGCTTGGTTTCCAATATTTTGAGGACCAAAAACTAGTTTTTGCCTTCCTCTTCAAGCGTTTCTGATAAAATGCTCGACGACTAAGGAATAAAATTCTGGTCTTTTATAACGAGGGCACTGCGTATTAGTTGGATGAGATTTTAACTTCAATTATAATTATGCGTGCATGCAAATAAATGGTCATATTGTTTATGGGGCAAAAAGCGCGGGGGCGACCCATTGAAAATGTACTGCATGGGCATTTGCTTACAGATTTTCCGCTGCTAAACAACAATGAACCTCGTTCCCATGGGTACAATCTTGCCGCGCCATGTTGGTTCCCACCATGCCTTGCGCGATCTAACCCCTGGTGTTGTAAAATTTAAATATCCCATATTTGGGAGATTTAAATTAGAACTGTGATAAAATTTGTTTGCGCGTAATGCAGATTTATGTATGTGTGGCATGCACGAGGGTAGGAGGGCACGAGAGTGTAGCTTAAAAGAGAAATACGTGTATGCGATTCACTTTACGTTATGTATATTCATCCTAAATAGCCAGTCAGCGTTATTTTTGTGTTCTATACGACCAGGGGCTAGTGAAGGAACGTGCAAGCAGCCCATGGTGTTGAGCTTACAGAAGCTGACTCTCGCTATTAAGCACTGTCCAGTTCGAAAGTGTTTCGTCACTTCAGTTAAAACGACGCCCACTGCATATGCACCGCACATATAGAGTTAAATACAATGATAGTACTGTACGCTGACTGCCGTTTATACGTGGAACCATGGAACCGGAAGTTAGCACGCAACTTCAGCGATCGCCCAACAGGAGCCTGCAAATCGTGGCGCGCCCACCTTTGTGACGAAGTCACTTACGAAGCGGGTAGAGCCTGAAAGTAAAAGGTCAAGCAGCGAGTTTCCGGAACCTTTCCGCGGTCGGCCTGTGGGAATTTTACGTTGTTCGTCCTATCGCGTACGATAATTTTTTGAATATTGAAATTTCACCTCTGTCTTCCCCCAGTTATATTTAGGAAAAGTCACCTGAAGATGGGTAAAACGAATTTTATTAACGTGCAGCATTCAGGCACACCGGCGTGCGAGACACGCGCCTGGTGTCCACGAATCAGATCTCCAGCTAGGCGAATAGTTCCACTGCCTTGTGGATGGGTCGGGAGAATCAAAGGCTAAAGGAGTTAACCTCTACAGATAATCCGGAGTGAGCCCCTGAGGCGGTTTGCTGGCATACTTGTCACTTTCCGGCAGCCCCGGCATCCTGCCGTGCACGTTCCCAGCTGTCTTGACCCTGTCTTGCCACTGAACCCGGACGCGACAGGACGAGAGAGTGAGACCGACTTTGCGTAAATCCAACTCACGCGCAAGTCACGACATCAACCCACCCACCCCTTCCACGCCCTATGGCGATGGGCGAGCGGCGAAGCAGTAGGTGCGGATACACACTGGGAGCTGTAGTCGCAAACCTGCACACGGCGGCTCAGGATATCAGGTCGCTCTCTACTGGACCCCGAAGCAGAAGTGGAGTTCGGCAGCCCCCCTGAGTGACCAGGAAGCCCTATTTAGGATCACTCTGCTTGCCTTCCAGCTTGAGGACGGGGCTGGTAAAGGTGCTCTAAAATAGCCTGCCTCACTACAACCTGGCCAGCATACCGCGTCTGGCGGGATCCCTTTCATGTGGTCGAAATCAGAAAGGAAAGAAATTGTTGGTACTCCTTCTAGCATCTTGGAATATCTAAACCAAGGCAGAAAGACCAGAGAAAAGACTTCTCTTGTGGCCAGAGACTAGCCCTTTACAAAGTCGACATCGCATGTCTAAGTAAACCCTGCTTTCCAGACAAAGGCCAGCTGACAGAGATTGACGACTATACCCTTTTTTAACTGGACTGAATGAGGTTGTGAAGAGCGACGTACGTGAGGCCCGCGTGGCTTTGCCATCAAAACCCAACATCTGAAGAAACTAGCCAGCATTCCAGAAGGTCTCAGTGACCCCCTCAATAAAATGCAACTCCCCCTGGGCAGGGGAGTAGCGCCACATTTATCAGTGCCCATACGCTCCTACTCCGCGATGACTAATCCCGAAGAAACCAAGGACAAGTTCTACGCAGGACTAGAGACTCTTACTTCTACTGTACCACAGTCAGACTAGCTCATCGTCCTTGGTGACCTCGATGCCCGTATTGGTACAGACCACCAGTCCTGGGACAGAGTCATCGTAAAAACGGAGGGAAATGCAACAGCAACGGCTTCCTCCTGCTTAGGATCTGTGCCAAACACAACACAATCACAATCTGCCACCAACACTATGTTCCGCCTTATAGCCTCAACAAGAGGTCATAGATGCACCCGTTCTAGGCATTGGCATCTCATTGACTACATCATCGCTAGGGCAAAGGACAGGCCAGACGTGCGGGTTACCAAGGCGGTGTGTCGTTTAGACTGTTGGACGGGTTATCATCCCATCATCTTTCTAAAATGAACCTCCACATACAGCCCAAGAAAAGGCCATAGGGGCAGAGAGTTGCCAAGAAATTTGACTTCCCAAAACTGAAATGCAGAAGAGCTCGCGGCACTTCTTGACATTACACTAGCTCTGACTCCCAGCCCAGTTCTGACATCGAAAAAGAGTGGGAATCCTTCGAAACTACAGTCCACTCAGCCGCCCTCCAGGTCCTTGGCCTAGCAACCAGAACTACCAGGACTGGTTCTGCGAAAATGATGTCCAAGCCCAGACGCTGGTGGAAGAAAAATGTCAGTCCCTGCCCACTAGAGTGACCCTGCTTGAACAGCAACGTAGTCTGCCTGCAGCAGGCACAAAACGGTCCCAACCGATCTTCCATCAATGCGGAATGTCGGCTCAGGAGCAAGGCCGATGAGATCCAAGGCTTTGCTGACTTACACAACACCAAGAGGTTCCACGATGCCCTGAAGTCAATATGGACTACCGTCATTCGGCTTATTACCCCCTGCTTAGTGCAGATGAGAAAACTCTGCTTACTGACAAAAACCAGATCATCGAGAGGTGGGGAGAACATTTCGACAACGTGCTGAATCGGCCGGCGTCCATAAACGACAAAGCCATCGCACGCCTCCCCCAGGTGCCAGTTAGCCCAGACCATGACATCCCCCCCTTAGTGGAAGAGTAAAGCCTTCAAGCATAATGTCTTCCGGGAAAGCGCCCCAACCCTGACGCCATCCCCACCGAAGTATTCAACTCAGGTGGCCTAGCTCTCCTCGCCCACCACAGTGACCTCTGCCAGTCGATGTTGCAACAGGAACAACTTCCCTAGGATTTCAGAGATGCTTCCATTGTTTACATAGACAAGCGTAAATGGAATCGCCAATTCTATGACAACTACCACGGGATCTCTCTCCTGTCTATCGCCGGCCAGATCCTTGCCCGCGTACTGCTCAACAGTCTCCTGGAGCACCTGGAGCAATTATCCCCGAGAGCCAGTGTGACTTCCGCTTAGGCCGTAGGACCACGGACAAGGTGTTCGCCGCCCGCCAACTCCAGGAGAGAGCATGGAGAAGCAACAAGACCTGTACATCACCTTTGTTGACCTGACCAAAGCCTTTGACAGGGTCAGTAGAGAGGGGCTCTGGAAATCATGGGGAAGTTCGGATGCCCTCACAATTGTCCGCCAATTTCACGACGGCATGATGGCCTGTGTGCTGGACAACGGTGAGGCAACTAACGCTTTGCCTGTGACAAACGGAGTCAAGCAGGGCTGTGTTCGTACCCCTAGGCCTACACTGTTCAGCATGATGTGCTCGGCAATGCTGACTGACGCCTTCAGGGACAGCAACTCTAGCGTCCACATCAAGTACATGTTCGATGACAAGCTGTTCAACCTCAAGAGCCTGCAGGCCGTCACGAGGGTAAAGGAGACTGTGATCAGAGAAGCTTGTATTCGCCGACGACTGCACCCTTAACGCTTCGAGTGCGCACGAGTTGCAATTGGAGATGGACAGCTTCTAAGATCTTTCTGCGACAGTTTTGGTCCTACAATCAGTACAAAGAAGACTGAAGTGATGTTTTAGCCTGCCCCTGGCAACCAGCAACACGAACTGTACATCACAGTGAAGGGACGGAAACTCCAGGCCGCTGACAACTTCTTCAACCTGGGCAGTATTCTTTTTTGCTCCACCAGCGTCGATGCCGAGGTCAGTATAATCGCATCTCCAAAGCAAGCAGCGCCTTTGGGAGACTCAGAAACTCCGGGAGAGGAGAGGAATCACACTTTCCACGAAGATTAAAGTCTACCATACAGTTGTGCTCACCACTCTCCTGTCCGGCTGCGAAACCCGTACCCTCTACCGACGGCATGAACGACAGTTGAAGTTGTTCCATCTTCGCTGCCTCCGCAACCTCCTCCACCGCTGGCAGGACAAGATTCCCGACACGGAGGTCTTAAAACAGGCTGGAATCCCTGGTATAATCTGCACGGCACAGATCTGCTGGGCTGGCCACGCATGCGCCTGATACCAGCATCCCGAAACAGCTCGTCTACGGGAAGCTGTGAAAAGGAAACCGCTCAGCTGGAGGGCAGAAGTTTCAAGGACAGTCCGAAAGTCGCCATCAAAGACGTACGTTTAACATCAGCGTTGAGTCCTAGGAAGTCCTCGCCACCAACCGCCTGGCGCGGCCTCATCAGCCAGGGTGCACACTGTAACAGTTAATACCTGAGCTCCACCTGCAGGCATACCACGCACACTTTTCAAATTCTTTTAATTCGCTTTTGGTTGGGTGCCGCTCTGCAGGTATGCTGCACGCAGTTCTTCGTGTATTTTAGGTTTTCGGAAGTGACTAATGGGTAAATGTTTGGCAGGATATTTCTCTTTTGGGTCAGATAATTTTCAGTTAATTTGATGTGTTAATAACTCATGAAAACAAATTGCACATTTCTAAAATTTGTGCACGTTCCTATCCAAGAGTTCCGAAGCGCGCTATCAGAAGTCAACTCTCAGGCTATCCACCGCGCTGCGTAACGTGGCCTTGATAGTACACCGTAGTGTGTAGACGCATGTTGGATGATCAGGTTCCTGGAAAGCGTGACGCACACGCAAGTACAGTAGGCCAGCGTGTTTGTGTCACAATCTGCACAGCACATTATATGACATGCATGTACAATGTACATATGTATTTACAGCGGAAAGATTGCGAGAAAGCGTTAGTATCACACGTAGGATAAAGGCCAGTTCCTAGAGTAAGAAATTTCACACTTTTCCCTCCATGTTTCATGGTATTGTTTGTGTAAACCATTCATGATAAAACCGAGCGTAAAGGGCGTGTAGTAAAAAGCCACGCTTTTGTTTATTTTTTAAGTTTAGTGGCAAATTTTTAGCCTAACGTCTGGCCGTTAGGCCAGCCTATATCATGTAGGCCTGTGCTATAGCCACTGCCTTCTGTGGCATTGCTTTTAATCACTGAAGTGTGATTGCCGACTCGACTTGGGACAGCTCAACTGATGAGACAACTTAACCGTCTTTGCATCATATGAAGAGACAAATCGTCCGTCATAGGCCGCAAAACAAGTCGACTCATCCTCAGGCATGTCAGGTGGGTGTGTGTTGTTGGGTACCGGTCAACTCGGTCCGTACCCAACTCGGTCCCGAGCCAACTTGGCTCCTATGACTGAGAAAATGTGTGTCGGAGATCATTATTATCAACAGACATTAATTATTTCATTGGGTGGTACATAGATATAGTCCCTTCGCCCATTTACCACTTCGCCCACAAGATGCCCAATGACATTGGCAATGTCTGCAGTGTGGTGCGTGATAAAGAATAGCATCTTCGTTGGACCTCAGCTCAGGGTTGAAATAAAATTTCTGTTTGCTGTTTGAAAGAATTGGGGAGAAAGGAAAAGACTTCTGTCTTTGCTTTTCACGTACGGTATCAGATTGAAAAAATTGTCATCAATTTCCAGTCTTTTTATATGTCCATGAAATATCAGGAACAGAAAAAAGGAGAAAATACTTGTAACTAAGCCATGTTTAGATCTATGGATACATACGCATGGCAGAACCCATTTTCAAAACTACATGTGTTTGTACACATGTATAAGTACATCCAGGTGGTTCTGCGTACATGTATGTGCTACATGTATTTGTAGATACATTTATACCGGTACATGTACCTGTGGATGCCTTTTGTCCTGTTGCAGCGTACGTGATGCGTTCATCCCTAAGCCAGTTTCTCCACACATTTTTATGCAAATTTGTGGGCTAGAATCTGTTTGTGTTGTTCTGTTCAAAGAGAAATGCTTCCCTCAGATTTTTCAAGGATTTCTTCCTCTCCACTTCCAGAGAAGACATGTACATGTACTACGTTTCTTGTCCAAAATAAACAGAGCGTCTGAAATACGTGTAAATTAAGTGTAAAAATGAAAGGGGCCTCCATGTACACGTACATGTTGGGGGAAATGTGAGAAATTAAGGGGGAAGTTATCTAAACTTTTCAGGCCATATCACATGAGAAATATTGTGTAGGATTACCCAAAAAGCTGTTTATATTCCACATATATACATGTACATGTATTTTCACCAGCTCCTCATATCAGCTCCCTGTTAATTTGTTTCACTGTACATTTTCTATGTAGTCCACTTACATGTACATGTACATGTATGTACCGGTACTTGTACAATTTTCTTTGCGGGGATGGGAGTAATGTCTAGCAGTCCTTTCGCTTTGTAATTTTTAGAGGTAAGTTCCTTGTAACACATTGTGAATTTCAGTCTTGTTTCCATTCCTCATTGTCATGATGTGTTCAGTCAACATGGTGGCATACAAGACTTCCCAGTGGAGGAGAACTCTGTTGCTCATTTGGTGCTGCCTGACTGTTCCACTGATGCCCCGGCCGCATTCAGCTGCTGGTACCGGTATGCTGGTTGTTGAAGGATGGTCTGAGAACACCACCAGCAGAGTTGGTGAGTACAGGAAAGACGCAAGTGATCTGACATACATGTAACTACCAAATACCGGTATATGATGTATATAATTTTTAGCCAGTGATTTTTTAATGGAAATCTGATCCTTCTGAATGCAATGTGACACAACAAAATTGAAATGAAGCTGTTTCTTTCTTTTTTCTGCTAAAGGCTCTTCAGTCAAAATCTAGACTATGCATGTAATCCTTTACGGCATGCAGTTTTGTTGCAGTAGTTGAGACAGACTTCACGACTATCAGAAAAGGAAATTCTCATTCCAAGCAAAGAAATCATTGATGCTGTGTTTTGTATTTTCTTCCAAATCCATGGATTGAGACCCGAATTCAGACAAATACTATACAGTGTATGCAAAACAAAAATCACTCTGACTTGACTAATTCATTCCCCAGCCCCCTTCAGTAGAGCAAGTTTGCCAAAAGGATCTGTGAATCTAAAATGAGGTCCTGAGTAGTAGGCCTGCTAAAATTTAAGACCTCTGTCGAAAATTTGAAGCAGCTTTTGTTGATGTACATGTAGTTTTGTTCTGCATGGTTTGGCTTGTTCATATTTTTTATCCCCAACCTTTGCTGCTAAGAGTATGTTCAGACTCTTCATTTGAAACTTTAATTAATATGGCTTTATCTTTTAACTTTATCTGAAAGTGATATGACAAATCTGGTGTTACATAGAGAGAATTCAGGGAAAAAGAAATACGGTACCGGGTCTCTGTGGTTGACTCACCTTTGCATTTGTTTATGTCATTCTGCTTACTGGTAATGACATCTGAGAACAGGGCACACGTACCGTACATGTACATGTGGATATCAATTACATTGTACATGTACATGTAGGAAGAAATTAATTTTGGTTTTTTCCTTTTTGGAAATACTGATTCAATTTGCAGCTCGACATGTACATGTACATATTATTGTTCACAGGTTGAAAACGTTAGCAAGAGAGGTCAGGTGGCACTCTTTACAATAGTAAATGGCACCTCATGCACTTTGTGTGCAGAATGTGCCCATTGAATTTTTTTGTACCACTTCATACTTTGTGTGCAATGGACATGCATTTGTGTTTTTTTCTCCCTTCGTTTCCAGTTCACATCTTCCCCCCCAATTTTTCCCCCCAAACAACTTTTAACTTTGCACTGTCAAAGTAGGGTAGGTCAGGAAACAGGAAGCTCAGGAATAGTACACGTATATGTACTTTGTTTTTTCCTCGTTGCGTTTGTCCCGTGCGAGAACTTTGAATAACAGTGACTTCATGCCAAACCCAGTCAAAACCAATTCACTGCACAGGCATATGACACCTTGGATTTATAAAGAATTGCAACACATGAACAGAAGACTGGTCATTCCTGTGCCCAGGCTACCACATTTCTTCAGTGCTCTCACCGGAATTGTACAATGTACAACTTGTGTCTTGTAGATCCAATTCCACCGGACCCCGCATCAGGTTTGCACTGCTTCAGCTACGATTTCAGTCAGGTTACGTGTACGTGGATGAGAGGAGGCCAGAATGACAGCGTGAATTCCACCGACATCCTCATGTACAGAAAATTACCAAGGTAACTTTGCAAATTTTTTTACCTGTTGAAGCAGAAGGGTTCATCTAAATACAAAAAACTTGTTTACAACACGATACATGTACATGTACATATATATATCACGATATATGGGTTGTGACACAATACATATTGCGATACGCAAAATGTGACATGCAACATTAACAAAATGAAAACCAACACAGCTGAATTGAAAAATGTCCTTGCTGTATGTTTCCCACATACATTTGCATGTACCTGTACTCGAGCTAAGTAGACTCAAAGATGCGCATGGAGATTTTCATTGAGTTTTGTTATTACATGTCCAGAGCTAATAGCTCCGTGGTACATGTATGTGAAACAGAAGTTTCAGCATTAAAGTGAGTCACATACATGTAAGCACAGACCTGAGTATATTGTGATTTCAAGATCAGTGTACATGTACCCGGTAACAATGAGATGTGCTGCCTAAAATGACACCACAGTTTTGCTTACGTGTGTTAAAAATCGGATTCGCATGAAAACCAACAAGCCATCAGAGTAGCCCTTTAAAATAGCAACACATGTGAAAATGAGTTGTATTGGGACTCACATGTGTGTTTCAAGGCTTGCACATGTACATGTACATGTATTTAAAAATACCGGTAACGGCATTGCGTGTACGAGTACCTTACAAGTATCCTTTTAATTTTGGATAGTTTTGATGGCTCAAATAACTTCCTAGCACAGTGTGCCTCAGTGTTATTAAATATGTTAAAGTACCGGTACAGAAAATATATAAAGGATAACTACTCAACACAGGATTTAAGGGCAGGCCAGGGTAGAGGCTTTGACACTTGGACAGAGTGGGACATCTTCCTTCCGGATGCTTTTGTGGAATTATGGTTCATGGCGACTCTGAACAGGGAGTTGTGGGGAAGAACTTGCCACAGGAAATCAAACCTTGGTGATCTGCCAGTTCCAAATAAAACAGCAGGGCAGCATAGCCAGCCTGTGGTCCAGAGTTTACACAGGTGCATGCACATGTATTCACCGGTCATTTTGCAGAAGACCTCCTGAATTATCCGAAATCGGCCACACTGCTTCAAGCCAAGATTTGTTTTTTACATGTACCTGTATGTACAATGTATGTAACTTTCACTGGTCATCAAGGCTCATGCAGATTAATAGTGGCTGGATCTGCACTGTACATACATACATGTACATATGTCTAGTTCTCAAAGTTTTGTGAAATCCTCCCAAATCTTCTGGTGAATTTTGAAAGGTCTTAGAGGAGATATTAAAGGGTTAATTCATGTTGTGTTCCACACATTGCGGAACACAAGAAGAACAACACACTACTAGTTCTTGTCAATAAAACAGTCAGAAAGGACTCCCATGGTACTTTGTATATTTTGGTTCCTTTTTTGTTCTTTTAGAATTAAATATATACCTCATATTGGTCTTCAATTTATCTCAGTTATTGTTGTTAATGCGTTGTTGACACCTAGCATAATTTTTGGAAAATGAACCACCCAGTGTACAAATGTATAAGACACAGTATGCAAAATTGGCAAATTAAGGTTTAAAATCATCATACATGTACAAGCTTACATGTATGCGTATACATGTAAGTCACGCCACAGTGCTGATGATCCAGCCATGAAGCAACAGTACAGTGCGTCAGTGGTTATGTACAGTCCTAATAAATGTAAGAAAAGTATGAACGAATGTCGCCCCCAAAAAGTCATTTTATATTGTCAAATTTAATATTTATTGTGGGCTGGATGATTTTCCTGTGTGCGTGGGCCGTGCGTCAGCTCTTGCCCGTTTTTCCCCAAGCGGCCAGTAAAAATTATGCGGTCAGGGACATGCATGAACAATAAAATCTTGTCAACTCCAAGTCAAATAAATCTAAAGATTGTTTTCATCTTGTAGACCGACTATTTCTTGCCAAAAGAATAGGCTTCTTTGTAAAGGAAAAAAACCTCTGTAACTGTCCACAACATGACATCTGGTTATCTCAAAGTTTTTGTGACGCCAATCAAAAAACACTGCCAAATTGCTTCAAAAATGAAAAATCTGCCACGAAACCTTGGTTTGAGTCATCACATTGGAACTGCTCGTGTTTCATGCATGCATGTTGCATGCGGCACATGCACTGCACACACCACTGCGACCACGACAAACCCAGTTTTCAGGCTGGCCTGAATGCTGCCGCAGACCCTTTTGTGGACAGTCCAATCACTGACACTTTCCAAGAACCACGTGACCACAGGAAGTGTTGTCAGCAGAAAGCCCAAGTGAAAAACCCCAAAATTCTGTGGCATGTCAAGCTGAACACGATCGGCGAAAAGACGGAAGATGTGCCACACAAAGGCACACCACTGAAGCGATTGGTTTTCTTTTAATGGTAGAAAGAATTCTTTAGACAACAACAATAAAAAAAATCTTTGTAAAATTATTATTTGTCTGCCAAAAAAGTACACCATGAGAATGAATAAAAAGTGGGGAAATAATCACCAAAAATGTTGCCACAGTAGAGCATGTCAAGTTTAGGATAACGTACACATTTCATGTATGTGTTTCATGACTCCGTGACTCGGGGAATTTTGTTAATAACTCAAAATCCGGACAACTCAAATTTTTGTTTATTTTCCAAGATTCAAGTTAGTAGATGTAAATGGCAATCAATGAAAACTTGAGTACCACCAGCACGTGGTACGCATTGCCCGGCCACGGTTTTTGTGACTGATTTTATCCTTCAAAGTTTGCCGTGCCGTCTGCAGGCCTTGCTCAAACTTTTTTTCCTTGTTAGTCCACTGGGCTAGTTCAATGGATATTTTACTAGCCCGTTTTAGAGTTTTACTAGCTTGTTTATAAAAAAAATGTTTATGTTATCAGCTTACAAATGCAGAATTTGTCATTTCGGAAAATAAAAGGCTCATGGTATAAATAAATAAATAAAGAGGCATGTATGTCAGTAAAAGTCACTGGAGTCACTGGTCACGGAGCCAGGATCAAAATCATCTCTTTGCTCCATTTTTCCTATCGTTTGGGTTGCTAACATTTGGCAAAAAATGCTACTACTTTTTGCTTACTTTCCGACCTTCGAACATGCGCGGTGAACGAGAGAAAACTTTTTTCAATCAGAAGAGGGTGCTGTTTGGCTTTGTGTTTACTTTGTACCAAATGCTTTCAGGGACTCCTGCAATGCCCAGTAAAGCTAGTTGTTGTCGGAAAAATTGATAAGGGCCCCCCCAAAATACTTCTGGTTTCCGTTTACCCACCGACCCTTACTTTTTTGCACGACCCTAACATTTTTATCAGCAAGTTAGAAAACCAATTTACAAAATTAAACAAAATAGAAATTAATGCTGATGTCTTTTCTGTCTTTACAAAATATCTTTCAACAACCCTCTCTCATGTTAAAACGCTTGTTTTTATATATTTTCCTACTTAATTTGCAATTTTTGAAAAGAAACTTCTGTCATTTTCACGAGTTCCACTCATGTTTTGCTGTCGCAGTAGTGAAATTTTGTGTGCAAAGCTCAATGCATGAAAGTAAAGCTGTGCTGGTTCCTACCACGCTGTGGCCATGCAAAAGAACACGAGATCGAAATGTGCTAACCAGTCTTTACGTCCCAGTCAGGAGTCGATCAAAACTACATCAGTGTCGCATGTAGCCATACAGCTGCAGGTGGAAAAACATCGATGTTGCAAGAGGATTTCTTCAAGTTAATTCACAGAACTTGGTTTCTTGGTTATGTATTTTTTTTCTGTGTTTACGAGTTCCTGCCACATGGTTTATCGCCTGTCTGGATGCATCATGTATGCTTACCACGCGATACACCGACATTGCTGGCTAGTTTGCCATCGTGATTACCTGACTAACTGTGTGTGATTGTCCATAATTCTTGTGATCTGTCAACTGCAGAAATTTTACTTATATCAAGACATGTTTTATAATTGTTTGAGACAATTTTTGAAAGCTTTCATCCCCATTCAGGCTATTACATCAGCACAAAAAATTGACCAAACAAAATTCTGACCTACCGCAGGGATCTGCCGCTGCCGGTCGGCGCCGGTCGGGCCCGACCGGCACGCAGAATTGCCGACCGCCAAAATCTGCCAAATCAACTTTTCCGACCGGCACATATTCCCGACAAGAACCCAAATAAAATAGCATCTTGGTCGAGGGATCGATCGTGAAGATATGAAGATCGTGAAGAAACCGTAAAATTTCTTCGTAAATTTCACTTTGCACTGCCATGCATATCGTCTGCGCACCAACGACGTGCATATGCAACATATCTGGACCAAATATTAACATGAACCAATAGGAGGCTTTGTTACGCGCAATGCACGTGTACATAGTGCGTAACGAATCTTTCCATTGGTTGGAAGGCCACACATAGGCTTGCATATGCAACGCTCTCATCTCAGTGTGCGAAGATCGGAAAACCCCCTCTCCATGATGTACAGCGTTGTTTGTCCAGTTCCGCATTTTACCCAGTTCCACAACTTGAAAAGAAAATTTGGCTTAACTTTCAGAAAGACAAAATAGCAAATGACCCCATTCACACTTCGTTAAATTAAACACTTAAAAATCTGGCAGAAAAACAATTCACATGTACTTGCAAAACTGACAATCGACTGTGACTGTTTTTCGCCGCGCCGACCACGGTTAGCAACATTCGGTGCATGTATTTTCTGCTCGATGTTGCATAAAACGATCACTGCGATCGTTTTTTAAACCAACGATCGCATCGCATTCGTTAATTGTTGTTTATCCCACGGTGAAAATATTAACTCCGCAATTTTTTTATTCAAAAGTAACAGCATGATTTTGCCTTTTCCGTAAACGAGTTCCGTATGGCAAGATACACGCGCTCAGTATGCACGTGACACATGGCCAAATGTGTCTGAAAAGCAAATGGCCAATCTACATTATGTTCATGTAGACTTTAAAATGACTGTTCAGAAAACCCCTGCACACATTTATGAATGTCGTTATCCCATATGCATACTGTACGAACTTTTGTACAAAGAAAATAAGGAAAATATTCTGCCAAGATTTTGCATGTTTCGCCTTATTTTCAACACACAAAAAAAAATGAAAAATGATTTGAATAGCAATGAAAAATTATGGGCATCATAGAGATAGAAATTAATTCAATATTTAAGGGATTTACAGAATAAAATCAATATTTATTTCTACTCTTTTTTTTTCTAATTCAATTGCCCGTCTAAAATTATCACCTCATCCTAGTTACAAATTTTCAATTTTTTAAAGTAAATTTCAGACATGAGATCCCTAATTCTAGGCTGTGTATACACAGCTGAAAACACCCAGAAAGTGCTGTTTCCGGCCATCTGGGGGCTTTTAGATTCCAAAAATTTTCTGCTACACTCCGTGCCAACCGATGGTGGCGCTCCGCTTAGATAGTCCTGCCGGCACTAAAACCATCCTGGCCAGAACCCTGCTACCGATACTATTTTTGAGAGGCATGTACATGTAGTCAGAAGCAGAAGTGGCCTAAACAGTAGACGAGAATAGTGTGCACATGTGGTATAGCACTGTACCATGTGCTATGCTACTCCAGCACTACAACCCACCAGTCTACTCTGTTCATGGCATTCACAGTCGCTTATCGCCCTGTCATGCGAGAATCACGTTTCAAAAACTCAAGTAAAAACACATCCACAACAACTCGGTTTTTGCGATCTTGTATTTATTATCGCAACAAGCATTATATATTTTGATCTAAGTTTTAACAGGTAGGCTTATTCTGAATTTTTCACCAGTCCACCGGGCAACCAAGGAACCAAGTTTAGGTAGCCCGGAGCATTTTTCGCTAGAAGTTTTATGCCGGGCTGGTACTATTTCAAGGCCTGCGTCTGGTGTATTAGCTGTAGAGACTTTTTCAGCATGAGAATCAACATACATGCAAAAGCCGTGGCTTATATTCCAAAGCTTACGATACATTCATTGTACCTAGGGACATCCTTACATGCCCTAGGTTTCTAGATGGCACTCGCTCAAAACAACAAAAGATAGAATGTTGTTTTTCAAATCACCATCACATTGTCTTTGATATCATTATACCAGCAGTGGAGAAGTTTGGGAGGAATGCCGTTCCCCTGATTGCCATGTATGCGGTGCCACCAGCTGTAAATGCAAGTGTAAGCCATGCTATCGTTGTCACTACCGCGTCAGAACAACCAATGAGTGGAACATGGTGGCAGATTCTACAAACATATCCTTCAACACCCTTACAGACAGTAAGTAGAGTCCATGTCAGCTCATTTTGAACTTGTTTTGTTTGTTTCTTGGATGCATTACTGGGTAAACAAATTCAGCATCCCTTCATTTTTATGCCTTGCTGGCATAGCTGAAGAAGCATGTGGCGTTTGCCTTGTCCTTCCATGTGTGAGTATGATCTGATGAACTGGTGCTTTGTGGAGGCCCAAGAGAGTAGGATAAAAGGTCTCCACAAGAAATTTGCTGTTTGTTTCTGTCCCTTTGTACATGTACATGTGTTGAGATGGGAGCATTGAGAGGAGCAACTGCTTGCATATTCTGAGTTGTAGTGATACCAAACCACTTGGCACAACACAAAACATCAGACTGAAATCAAATCACATTCATCGTGATGTGAGTCATGATATAGTAATACAGTCCTATTGATTCATTTATAAAGTGCAAATTCTTCACGTAACCTGAACAAATGAACAAATGGGAAGCATGGCTAATTTTGGGGAGCCTTGGCAAAAGCAGGGCACCTGCCAATATGGCGTCCAATTAGTCTACATGTAGCTTTTAACAGGTTGTTGTCAGCTGTTTTGGGGTAGGGATTTTTTTTTATGCTTACTTCTTTGGCCATAAATTTACAAAACAGTATTTTCTGCTTGTCAGCTTCATGAAGTTGGGTGTTGTTCAATGGATCCAAAATCGTGCATCTTTCCTGTTGTTTCTTAGGCAAGTTGCATCCCCCAAGCCAGCTAAGCGTTTCCAACCATTCCGACTCCAGGCTCCTCCTGTCTTGGCGTCCTCCAGATGAGCTCTCCGACCCAGGGGTCATTACCTACATCGTAGAGTACAGGTGGGAAGGTACCCCAGCCAATGAAAGCTGGTATAAGAAGCAGGTACGGGTAAATTGCATTGCATTTGTGTGGTGAATTGAGCTGGAAACTCCCACCGTGGCAAGTTGTAGTGAATCTTGGACTTTCGCCCTGCTAGACGTGTATCATAACACTGTATACTCGATGTTTGCACCTGAAGGTTTGTGGAAAAAACCACAAGTGTACCCGGGTGAGACTCGAATCCACGACCTCCTGCTTACTAGTGCAGATGTCTTAACTACTCGACCACCGAGCTTGCCGGTGTCGGCTTGCTGGTTCGACTCAGACGTAGCAGCGGTTAACGAGAACAACTATTTCTAAGAATGGATATACACCAAGGAGATGTTAATCAATCTTGGACTTTTGCCCTGCTCGATGTGTACCATAGACATCTGCACTAGCAGGAGGTTGTGGGTTCGAGTCCCACCCAAGTACGCTTGTGGTTTTTTCACAAGCCTATGGGAGCAAACACTGAGTATACAATGTTATGATGCATGTTGGGCAGGGCAAAAGTCCAAGATTGATTAACATCTCCCCGGCGTAAATCCATCCTTGGAAATACAAGTTGTCATCTCCCATCACCTGCCCATTGCCTTATTTTATATTTAAACAAAACTTGCCCATCAGTACAGACCCAACTGGCATGCCCGTCTCCCAAAATGTCTTGACAGCATACTGTGAATAGTTTGTTAACCTCAATTCTGTGTATTAACAAGACCGAGAAAGGAACAGTGAAGTACACTCTCGTGGGTTTGGGTCATCCATACGGCTTGTACAAAGTCAGAGTGAAGGCGCAACGTGCCAATCTTAGTCCAACCATTGAAAGCAACTATTCAGAAGTGGCTGAAGGGCGTACCACTGAAGGAGGTAAGACCACCATTCACTCGCAGTGCTTTGTAACACTGTGGAAGGGGGAACCAGGACAGGGGATCGTCGGTCATCCACGTCTGACATTTTAGGAACCACATCTGATTAATGCCATTTGCAGCAGAAATGTGTTGATTTGCTTCAGCTGACCTGTCAGACCAGACTGGGTCCTGCACTGAGTGGAGTTGATTGTCTTTGGAACCGTAGCTGGCCACCCACTACATGGAAGTCAACCCGAATCTTTATTACATTATCTTTTTTCAAATGTTTACAGTTTGAGAAAAAAAAACACGTATAGCAAGTACATATAACTGTACACCAAAAGAAGTGAGGACCGACTCTAACCTACATGTAATCATAGGGACACCTGTACAGGCCATTCCATGACATTTGTTTCCGTCCAAATTAGGCACTCGCAATTACATGTACATTGCAAGTAATTTAAAGTAATAGTGCCCAGTCGGGCACTTTGCTGAAAATATGTGACTCTTTAGAATGTCTTAAGTTGTAATCCCTGAAAAGTTCCTTTTTGTATTTTGCACAGAGGTACATGCATGTAATGAAATTTGTGGGCTGGTGTAATTAGGTCACTTTTGTACATCAGTGTCCCCCTCGGGCCTGTGGGTGACCACTGACCAGAGGTCAGTCAAATTAGCTGAAATGGGAACTTCTTATCAAAGTCCCTCTGGGTGTTTGGATGTGCAGTCATGACCTCATTGACATACCATTTGTATATACTGTGTCATATCCTCGGTAGTGTCGGCTTTACAGAATGTTCCTACAAACTTAAGAAGGAGCGAAGGGAAAAAAATACACATGTATGAGTAGCAGGTACATGTACATGATCTTCTTTGCCAACTTGGATTTTTTGGGGTTTGTTATGATTTTTTTGCTTGTACTTTTCATATTTTTAAAATTAACATTCTTGGTTTTCTTCAAAGTCCCTCGAGATCTGCCAAAAAATTTCAGATGCGTCGACAAACCGAATCATAACAGCAACAGGAGGCAAGTGCAGCTCTCTTGGAAGGTGGGTTATTGGAAATCTTACCAAAAAAAGAAGATACCCCAGCCTTGGATGGAAGTGGAACATTTCCAACTGAATCGAAAACTGTTGAATTACTTTTTTTTTTGCTGTGTTTGTGTCCTGTTTTATTTTTTGATAATATTTTAGCAAATTTAAAGCTTTGATACCAAATGGTTGATACCATTGCAGCAGTAGCATAACATTTTCCCGTTTGGCACAGTACGTGTTGTACTTGTGGTTTGGGCCGATGAATGCCTTCATTTTTTAGCTTATATCAAGTAATGTAATTTCCGAATGGCTAAAATTTTCTTGTGTTTTTCTTGCTTTGGTACAAAAATGCCTGTATTTGTAACCTACTCTGTAAAAATGAATCACAAGTCTCTGTGGCTACCTTTGATTTTTACTTGGTCCTATGAGGAATTTGAGCTCTTTGTTTTGATGTGTCACTCAGTTTGGTACACAATGTTACATAAAAATGGACTTACGTACAGTAGATACTAAAATGTTGAGGATTCCTATTGCTTTAAACACTGTGCAAGATTCTTTCAAAGGCCTTTATCTCCAAAGTGGCTTTAGTGACATGACTCTTTTTCACAGAGAGGGTCACAGTTAATTATTGAGGTGGGTTTTCCATTTGGGTATGTTTTGGGAGTGGGGGAGGGGGTTTGTGGTCAATCGCATTAAGAAGCGCTGCATTTCTTTATATTGGCCCTGCAAATGAAATACATGTAACAGCGGACATGCTATGATTTTGATACCACAGCCCCTGTCAAATGAGTTCAAACTAAATGGGGAGTTGCTCGGATACCTCATCTCATACACCAGCGGGGATGGAGGCAAGCCGACGACACTGAGTGTGGGCATGAATGTCACCAACTACACAGTCTATGGTGAGCTGATATGGGGTACTAGACTTAACCCTTACCTTCCCCAACCAGCAAAACTCCAACACTGGGGTCTGTTAGAATCAGTTAGAATGATTACTTCACTAGTAAACTGACTGTGTTTTGTGTGGGATTAGGCATACCGCAAATAAAGCAGAGTCTAGCTGTTTATGTGCACAGTTTACTATTCGGTGTTGGGATTTCCAAGGATGAGGAAGGTTGCTGGTAAGTTGCTCTAGGAAGTTAGGGCTAATGTGCCTCCTGCTTAAAGCTTACAGTCCTACCTGTGGCAGATCCAAAGGATAGAGACAAGCCTCATGTTCCAAAGTGCTTCAGTGTTTGCCTTTAGAAAGCATTCTAGGCTCTGTTCACACTGCAATGGTAGGCATCCTCACATTTGGAGGAATGCCAAGGTGATGTTTTCTATGGGTCTTTCCAGTGGGGCACTACACTGTGAAAGGGGGTTGTTTAGTAAACTGCCTGGCCACAGAGTTAGGTGTTTGTTTTTCTTTTTAAGTCTTTGCTGATCAGATGATTCATCTTCCCTTGCACGGTGTGCATTGCTTTTTTGTTACTGGAAACAGTTACTCATACATTGAAAAACAGTGCAACCGAGAATTGCAGTTACAGGCAGTATTGCATCATGAAATGAAATACGATGCATTTTTCAGTTGTGGTTGATAAATGACACTGATTGAATGTGGGAATTTAGCCCTTCTAACTGCGCCCTTGCCTGCTGATGCAGTGCAAGAGGAAACTCGGTGTTTACCCTGTTACCTTTATACAGTAACTACAGGTAAGTGAACCTTCCAGGGCTCGCGAAATTTTTAAAAATGTAGTTGCCCTTCGGGCACGGGAGACTACGTGCGTAACAGATTTGTACGTGATGTAATGGGTTCGCCAACTTTGTGGCGTAGGGGGATTTGTGGTTGATGGCTCGCTGAGCACCAAAGTCAAGTCAAAATTTATGCAGGCTATCCATGTTGATGCACTGATATTCTAATATATAAACAAATCCCCTTTAAAATTAGATTTTCTGTACTAGAAAATATGCTTGTTACAATGGTTTTGGCAGAGAAATGGGTTTACGCTTGACTACGTTTTATGTGTAAAGAAAATTTTGAAGTGATCCAGAACTAGGAAAAGTGTCGTCGTCACTTTTGTCGATCTTGTAAGACAAATTCAAAGCTCAAAATTTGAAAATATACATGTACAAGGTAGACCTCTGCTCCCATTTCTTTGGAATTTGATGGTAATTGAGCTGTAATATGACTGAATATAGTTTTAGCGATCCGCAACAAGGAAAACGACTGAATGCAGACACCTTTGGTTCATGCCAATGATTTGACCGTACGTACCATGGTGCACCTCCCCGAACATGTACAGTTGTGTAACATCAAGGTTGGGATGTCGATCTTTTGCGGTCTTTTTTTGCGATCTTTTTTCAGTGCACGGTGCTGAAATGTCTAAAACGCCGGGCCAAAAAAATGTGTTGCCGAAAACAGGTGCTTGCCCACCAGGCTGGCAGCTAGGAACATTTGGTTGCCCAACGAAATAGTTTGGTTTTCCTGGGACGTCGGACTACCGATTCTGTGAGCCCTGCCTTCATTACACAATGTGGGCATTGCATGCAGCACACAGTTGAATGCTGTGAAACCAGGGGGCCAACTTAAGTCTGCTGTCGGTCCCACGCTTTCGTGTGTCATTGGTTCTACTCCATTCTAGGCACTTCTACCAATTCCACAGTGCTAGTAAGCACTGCAGCCAGGTGTTTCATGTTGATGCATGGCTGCCGCACAATGGGTACTAGATTGTTTTCAGGTCTTCCGACCGGTACATGAATATTGAAACTTAAAGAGAGAAGCAAACTGTGGTATCTGTTCCGGCCCTAGAGTGTTTGAAGGTCCCCAATTTCTTTCATGGGCCTCAAGCATTAGATGGGGTAATCCAGCCATGAGCAAAACCAATCCATCAGCTACAACTAGAAGTCATTTGTCACTGAGGAGGTGCCACGCTCATCAACCCATTGTGTCTGTGTGGTAACTTAAAGGTGGGCATGCGTTTGAGCCAGCTGGAAATGTGGCAGTTGTTAAAGTGGCGCAGAGTCCTTTTTTTTCAATCTCCTTTACAAGTGACTACACCATGTATTTGCATGCATCACTGACCAGTAGCATTCATTAGTGTTGTAGTCAAGTACTTTACGAGCACCAAGTTTTTTTAGCCAACTATTGAACTGATTAGGACTAGGGAGTAATGCTGGAGTACATGAGCCTTTGTTGGTACATGCACAGGGGTAAGACTTCAGACACTCCGGTTTTGTAAAAGTGAAGTTTTAAAGAGAAAAGTACTCGGAACAGTACTCAGCCAAGTACTTATCAAGTACATTTGTCATAAAAACTTAATTTTTTTGAAATAGTGATGTTCTGAAGTCATCATCTTATTTTGTAATCTTACTTTTGTGCATCTACCAGTACCGTCTAATGTCCATGTACTCCAGCCTTATTCCCACCCACCCAGCTCAATATTTGGCAGAGAGCTTGGTACTCGACAAGTACTCGGGTACAAAACTGGCACTCACAAACTGATAATACATTACTCAGTGCTGGTCACATCCTTCCATTGGTTTCAGTACTGAGTTTTTTCAGTTGCTGTGTCCCATGACCCTTACAGAACAGAGATATTGGTGTTTAATTGTGACAGGGGAATTAGTCTACAGGCTGCATGTCTCATAAAAAAATCATATTTGTCCACAGACCTGCAAAAAGACCAGTACTACTACTTCCACATACAGGCACGCAACTCCATGGGAACATCTGTGAAGAAGTCATCGTGCAGTAGAATTAACGTCGTAACGCGTGAGTTAAAACTTGAGGGAGGAGACAGATTATCTTTCCATAACAAATAAGGGCAGACAGGACAGAATCCAGTTAAAAGCCTCTAACCTCTTCTTACTGAATAGGTCTGAGGCGATCAAGGACCAGTAGTCAACTACTGGTTTTTTTGTGATGTACCTAGCGTGTGTGCAGTGAAGTTGAAGTGCGTGTGACTTCAGTCAACCATCATTTAGACTTTTAAGGAGAAGCAGTGGAAGTAGGAAGGGCAAAATAACAAGGATAGAAAAAAGTGGCCAGTGACATACTTGCTAGTACATTTCCTGCCTTTACTTCTTTTTTTTCATATACTTGTGCTATTAAAACCAGCTGTTACAGCCAGCGATGTGACCGACCTTGGTAGGTTGCTCATTCATAGTGGACTAGACTAGTCCAGCTGTCTTCAAATAGCATGCACCTGATCAGAGTTGGTGGAGTTACGGTTAACTCTGGTCCTTGATCGGACTTGCCCGTGCAAGGATATGCCGTCACCACGCAGTGTTACAGCTGCCGAGCTCTACCTGAGCTCAATCCTGCAAAGACTTCTGGAACATCTCGGTGGATGTCAAAAGATGTGGAACGGCGGGGGCTAATTCGTCCATTGGCTGTCACGTGGCTGATCCATCTTTTTTTCCCTCCCTTTTAGCTGAGCCAATTTCTGTTGGACTTGTAGTTGGTGTGTGTTTTGCCTTCCTCATGGCCGTTGTGCTTGTGGTGATCATCTTCTGTCGTATCAAGAAGTCGATTCGCAAATTTCCAGCTATCAGGCCCCCATCACTGCTTTGAGTGAGCACACATTTGTCTTACACAGTTTAATTAAGTAGTTATCAAACCAAAACAACCATCAAAAATAGATTCATTAGTGTGCCGATGTCTGCTAACAGTAAAGTGCCCATATTTTTGTTCAGACCTTCATGATCTGTTGCATACATTATACCAGGGGCTGGTTGCCACCCACTCCAAGAAATGCCAAGTGCCAATAGTGCCAGTTGTTTGATAAGCAACTGGATTTCATTTGTGTGAAAACATTGATTGCATTTTTTTCCAAACAATGGAAAGCGACAGATGGTGGAATTTCCCATGTTAGTTTTGGCTCCTTGCAGATTGTTGCTGTTTCCCCTTTTTAGGTATATATTTTAAAGAAAAGAGACTTCCATTCTTATGTCCACAGTGCCTTTGATCGGCCACATGTGAGGACATCACAGGAACCTTCGCAATGTACTGTGGACTCATCAAATCCCCCACGAGACAGAGCCTCATTGGTGTCCCTTGGAGCCACAGCACCTTGTGCACCGCCAGTCTCTGAAACCACACCTACCAACAAGCCCCCAGGAGCCACAAATATTGCCAGGACTCAAAGTGCAGATGCCCTCTCTGACGACAGTGAAGAAGGGGCACTGAACTATGAACTATACTCTGACGGTATTGATGTGGAAAGCATGAATGGAGTTGAGCCGGCCAATGTGAATGGATACGTCGTCCAGGGAATGTTACCCAACATGTCAGTTCCTCTGATGGCTCGAAACGTTGCAGGTGAGGCAATGCGCAATGCTGCACCTTCTGGCTATGTCGATCAAGCACAGATGTCGAATGTCTCCCCACCACCCTCTGCGCAGCCTGCTACCTACAGCGACCACATCCACATGAACGGAACCGTGGGCGGCAGCAGTGGTGGTGGCTACATAACAGCGGCACAAATGAGCAACATTGCGCCACTGGATCCTGAAGTGGCCTTTGCAGAGGAAAGCCCCTCGAACAACAACAACAACCGCACACAGGAGAATGTTGTAGCTGAACCCTTAGTGCTACAGAATGAATCTAGGCTTGAAGCTGACAACCCAGGCGAATGCGACACAGCAAGAAGCCACAGGGTTGCTTTCTGGGAATCTGGGCGTTGTCCCCAGCACTGTCATCATCGATGATGGGGTAGTGCCCAATGGGCCAGTTGGTCCTGGTAGTTACGTGACCACTGACCAACTTACCAATCTTCCCCTCCGAAGTCCACAACCAAACTGCCATGCGAACAGAGATGCTGGAAAATAGTATACATGTTCAAGTATTGACGGCTTTATTTCATCTTGGGAGAAACAGAACACTCCATGGATCACCGTTTTACTGCCCCATGAGGTAAAGAAGTCAGTATTTGTTTTGTAATGCCTCATACACAGGTGCTGCTTGATTAATTTAGCCTTCACATAATTAAATGAAATACCATTTGAATATTTGTTTGATATTCACCAGCAATTTTCCAAAATATCTCTGCACAGAATGTTTGAAACTAGCTCTTTATTACCAGACTTGGAAAGATGCACAATATGCTCATCTGTATATAATACACAAAAACTTTTGCTGTTCATAGAGTATTTTGGTTATTACAAGTATGGTTCTTTTGGCCATGCACAACAATATAGTGAATGGCATGTGACTAGTTATTAGCCAATAAAGATGCAGTCTGTGAGTGAGATGTTATAACAAGGACCAAGTGTGGTATCACGATTAAGGCACTAGAGTACCTGGCCATCTTATCGTAAATGATTGTAAATATGTATCCAGAGAAACTGAATGACAGTGCAAGAATTTTGAGGGAGTTTTAGACTCGTTTGTTGGACTAATTCCTGTTTTTATCATGTAATCAGATCGGATAAAATCTTTTGAACCAGAAATGTGATGTTACAGTACAGACAATTTTAAGAACCAGGGCATCATTTTGCTTGAGTAGTACCATCCCAGTAGCAAGTAGTGCTGAGGATGAATATTGTTACAAACTTGACATTTTATAGGCATTCAAAACTGTTCAAATTATATTCTCATGTCCGATGTGCATATTTGTATAAAATTATTGGCATTTCATTTTTGGCTTCTGTTATTCTCAAGGGCGGATGTGTGGTCAATGGGGTCATGGTACTCCCACATTAAAGAAGCAAACAATTGTTTTTTTGAAGTGAAAGGCAATTTTGTGATTTCCTGTCCCCTCCTTCAGAAGCATATACAAAGCACCAAATGTAGCCTCAACCTGTAGAAAGGCCATGAAAGGTTGCAGAAAAAATGAGAATTTTGGGGCTCTTATCCCCAATAAAATTCCCCCCCCCCCAAAAAAAATGGTTTGGATCCACTTGGCTCTTCTACCTGTTTTGTAATGTTCGGTCAGACTCTATGTACATTTATTTTGTATCCCTCAGTACGGAAAAAGCAATTGCCACACAAACTGTATCTTTAATGCTGTGTATATGTGATTGTAATGATAGATATGACGAGAATCCCAGCCTTCAACATTACTTTTGATCTTTGGATGTATACAGTTGGCTTCATATGTGTTTATTGAAGACATTAACGAAATGCTCGCTCTCATTGGGGTTTTTTAATTAAGGAGTTCTTAATTTGTGTGCACAACGTGTTTCCAACTTCGACGACCTGTCCCCCACTTTTTCCCTATATCCTGGTCAAACGAATCTCTATCTATCCTACTTCGGACAATAGAATTTTGCCTCTAGTACATGAAGACTTTGAAATGTTTCTCTGATTGCAAAACGTCTTCCTGGTGGTTTATAAGTAATTACCATAACGTGTCTCACAGTTGTACATTTATTAATATACATGTATTTAGCCTTAGTATATATTGGAGGAGTTTATTCTAGAAGCTTTTATTGTACACTAAGCTACAGTGGAACCGTGCCAAAACTATCGTCGTGATTCTGAGAAATGTTTGCCATAGGCCTACTGCTATTTGGAAAACGATTAGCAGTATTGTCAACATTTCTTTATTCGAATGAGAGGAATGTGTGGTTTGACACAACGTTTTGTTGTCATTAGCAAGAAATGCTCCCTTGTACGCTGGGGATCTGCCCTGTATTGTTTTCAAGTTCATTTCCTCATAGATATTCACATCTGAATCAGCTGCCCAAAATAGAGTACGGAGTTCTGAGTTTTGATTACTCTCCAATGATACAGTCAACTCTCGTTATAACAAACGTGCAGTGGCTAGAAAAAAATTACCTTGTGATAACCATGACTTTGTTATCAAAGGCGAAGAAAAACAAAGAAAAACATTATTCAAAATATTCAGCTGCTCAAAATTTACTCTTTGACACTGTTTTCTTATAACGGTGCTCTTTATATCGAGAGTCAACTGTGTATGTATGTTTATTTTACAAGTAATTATCGATAATGTTTATTTTTGACCATTGTTGATGGCACGTGTAACTGAATTTACTCTCCTGTTACGGTCATGAATATTTTATTGCGAATGTATACGACTACCTCTGTCCGTAATTTTGCACCTCGTAAGTTGCAGGGGGATTTTTTCGTTATCGACTTATGATCGTGTCACATTGCCATGGAAACAACCTATCCTTTTCACCCAGGCCAGTAGCTAGCGTCTACAGGCTGTTGTCTAGTCCGCGAGCGGCGGCGTCTCTTGGAGCTGTTCCAGGCCCTTTCTGTCTCTGATCTTCGAAGCCCTTCTGGTCGCCACACTGCCACTTCGACATTTATGCCTCAAAGCTGACGTAAAGGGCCTGGATTCTTACGGGAACCTAATGGGGAGCGGTGCTTTTGTACATGAAGAGCAAGTGAATAGTTGCCGTGAAGTGGAAGATTGATCATCACGTTCATGATCCTCTGTGAACCCTCTGTTTTTTTCCTGAGGAGCAAGAAATCAGATGTGTACGAGCTCGCCAATACGCGAATCTTAGCAGTGTTTGAGGACGGTATGTCGGGCTCGGCGTTACACAATTTTGAAGAATTACACTATTAACGCCTGGCGCCATCGGGCTACGAATTCCGTGAAACGCGTGTATTCGGGGGTGTAAGGCCTGGGAGGCGAATTAGGGACTGTTGTGTGGGTTATCTGCTTTGGTTAAGCATTACTTAAATGACATGTATTTGCATGAACGTAAATAAAAACTATACTTGCAGCACAAACAGTATAAAACGCTTGCTTTCTCTCGCTGTTGAAAGGTTATTCATGATTAAACTATGTCTGTGACGTCACTACTTTATTCAAAGTGTAGATTATTTTTACGAATCTACGGCAAACTGTAGATTCGTAAGCTACGAATCTATAGTTATTGTTGCCAACAATAATTATAGATTCGCAAGACAATAACTGGAGATTCGTCACGAATCAACAGTTAATGTCTTACAAATCTACAGTTTTCAAAATGTATTTTTGCGTTGGGGAGATGTTAATCTATATAACGGGTTTTGCCCTTACCCAACGTATATATTAATAAACACTGTATGCTTGACTATTGTCAAGACGAGCACTGAGCATACAGTGTTTATTAATATAGACCCAAGCACATCAAGACGGCTCCCCAACTCAATGGATAGGCTACAAACACGTCAACCTCTCCAAACCCACCAACGGGACGATATGGTTTCCTATACCCGAAGTCCCCCCACCACCCCCGGCGTTAGGGTCCCCTTTACCCGAAGCCCCCAAGTCCCCCATTTCCACAGTATGTTTGCCTTTCCTGGGCCCCGCATCACACCAACGCCGCAGGATCCTTCAGGCAGCCGACATCCGGGTCATTCACTCAGCGCCCAACAAACTACAGAACCTGCTTCATACCCACAAGGACAAACAAACACCCAGCAGTCGCCCGGTGTCTACCGCATTCCCTGTGAATGCGACCCAGTATACATCGGGGAGACCGGCAGGAACCTCCACACCAGACTTCAAGAACATCGAGCACACGGCCGCAGAGGAGACTACGAGAAATCAGCAATCATCAAACATGCACACACATCAGACCACCGCATCGAATGGGACAACGCAGAACTCATCGCCCCCATCAAGCGTTGGCACCCAAGAATCCGGGAGGCAATCGAAATCTTCCGGCACAACACCGTCCCTCAAGACATCGGATTCAAGCTGAGCGACATCTGGCGCCCACTGCTAGCACCCAAGACCACCACCACCACCACACGGGCAGTAGGGTCCTCTATACCTGAAACCCAGGCCCCCCTCATCCCCTGGTGTTAGGGTCCTCTCTACCCGAAGCCAACCCATCCCCAGTTTCCCGCCTAAACTAGTTTCCCGCCCAAATCTGCATCCTTAGTCCTCCACTGGATCCAACACCTGCATGCTCCAGTGCACCCTCAGCAAGCCACCAAGCCACATCACGTTTCACCGACTCCAGACAACCTTTATTACACGGCATCCACTCGAGTCAGCACACATTCTCCTGAGGACGGCCAGAGCATACTGGCCTAAACGTCGAGTTAAACACTCACCGGTTCTTCTCAGAACCACACCTCTTCCCAAAAGAGAATTTTACATGGCGTACCCGCAAACCTACATCCTATGTACTTCCGCCATGCAAAGCTTCAAATCTTACTTGTGTACGTTTGCCTTTCTCCATAGAAAATTGACAAAGGTTAGTATCCCTCGTGTTTTCAAGATCAATGCTTTGTAAAGCAAAATTTTCAACTAGGATTTGAATTTTCTCTTCACCTTTCAATAAGGAATTAACTTGATGTCTTTTGGCTGCTTCTCTTTGTCTGGTTTTGTACACTCTTTTGTTATAATGTTGGATTATAGCTTAATTGAAACGACACATCTTCTAGTTGTTCCAAGATCATACCGGTCCTGAGGTGACAGATCTGTCAGAATCGCTTCTCCCCGAGCACATAATAATCTTGCTTGAAGAGTTAGCCCATAAATTATCTTGTATTGCTAATATTTGTAGCGCTATAATAAATTTTAGGAGAAAATTTACGCTTTATAAAAACTCTTAAATGTTATTATTGAACTCCAAAATTGGCATTGTAATTTGAATCCAAAGTTGCACATTCTCCAAGTGAATAGCAATCTGTAGTGAGGGGCATTTCGGAATGATTCATAAGAACATGTAAGTATTAGTGAAGCTCATTTTGAGTGGATTGTAAAGTGGTTCTAAAAGTGGTAACCATACTTTCACGAGGTTGATATAGCATTCTTCAATTTCATAGAGTCCTGTGGCGGTTTTAGTCCGGAAGGTTTCGCTGCAATGACACACGTATAATAATGAATCCAAGGCGCAAGATGAAGAGAATACAGGTATATATCCAGCACTGAGTGTCGACTGCACAAGTACTCTCATGAAGTTGATATAGCATTCCTTAGTTTCATAGAGGCCTGTGGTGGTTAGTCCGATTGGTTTGGCTGCAATATGTGACAAACGTGTAACAATAACTCCGAGCCGCAAAAGGGAGGGCAGCGAGTAGGGCTATGTATCCAGCACTGATGCTATGGTGTTGACTGCACCAATACTCTCGATATTTGACTCGGCCCAAACCCGTGCACGTTAATGAATGGAGCTAAGGTATGCACTCAGGCGTAACAGCAAGAGTGTCATAGACTCGAGACTCCACGTTCGTATAACAATGGGAAATAGGTTAAGTCAGAGAATAGACTCGGAACTGTAATTCATGCCTTAACTTAATTTTGATAGGCCGCGTTACCCTGGATGTTACACAGACAAATAATGCCGAAATGTTCGCGTTGTCGTAATAGGTTGTCTTGAAAACAAATGCAGCTTGGAGCATTTATCTTAAGCAGGAACACTAACTTATGCAACTTGAGCCTGGACCTTACCAATTTCAGGCTATTCTCAATTCCTGTTCCTACCAATTCTTAGTCATGTTGATTTTATTGCTAAGAAAATCTCTAAAAACATTGGACTTCTTAGACGCTCTGCTAAACCTTACCTCCCTACTCCGACATTTAAAATGCTCAGTTCCACCATGATCTTGCCATTGTTTGATTACTGCAGCGTTGTGTGGTCTAGTTGTTCTTGCAATTGTGAGAGACTTGTCAAACTTCACAATAGACTTGCCAGGTTGATTCTAAATGCCCATCTAAGAACACATATTGCTGATTTACACGAGGCGCTCTCATGGATTCCGATTTACCAACGCTGGCAAAATACTAGAATGTGTGAGGTTTATAAATGTCTTAACTAACTGCACATTACCTTAGCTCTCGTTTCACGCCCACAACTCATTCATTTGGTACTCGTGCGATCTCCAATGGTTCATTATCTTTGTCCTTCCAGCCCAAGACTAATGCCGGCAAACGAACTTTCCTTCACTTGGGGAGAGTAGGTTGGAACAATTTGGCTAATTCACAAAGAAATGCCAAATCTCTGTCTGAACTTAAATCTCCTTTGTAATAAAAAGCATTCCCATATTCACCATTTTAGTGTTTTAATCATACCTTGTGTTTGTGTTTTAGTCATCTTGTACTCATTTTTACATTTTCTTTTCACTTCATATAATGCATTTCTTTTACAACATTTTTTTGTAATGTATTATATTTTCTGTGTGCTATGTTCAGTGGTGTTTGGGATAATACTCATACCGTTTGTGTTGCTAGAACTATGGATTTTTATCACATCGATTCCATTTTATGATCTAATTTGCTTTTATATACACATTTAGGTTTTTTTGAGTCTTTTTTGTTGGTTTGTTTTAAGGCTACATTGATGGTTTCTATATTTTTATTTAAGTTGTCTGTATATTTTTAATCTTTAGTGTACTGTATGTGTTTTTACTTTAATTTAATTGTACTTGTAATCAGGGCCCTTAAGAATAGCAGTGTTAAACTGAGAAGGCTACCCTGTTGAAATAAAACTAATTAATAGTAATAGTAATAATAAGGATATTGCCTAATCCACAACTTTTGCTGAAGATGTACGTGTATAGGACACACACAGCTTGTCCAAAACTGGCAGAATCATGAGCCTGCACCTTGCCGACAAAATAGGCGTGCTAATTTAACTAAGGGCCTTTGGTCATAACGAAATGAACTGAACACAGTGAGCCGTTGGATATTGTGGACAAACACAATGGCCCTTGGACGTATGGGATTAACCCAGTGGGCCCTCGGACATAGCCTTTTGAGCCCATTCTCTCGAAGGGCTAAGGGTGAGATCGGAGGAAACTGAAATATCCATTGGGCCAAATGACGAAATGGACCAGGCATAATGAACTTACAGACAAATTGGCCGGATACTTTGGTCCTACTCAGTGGCAAGGCATGATGGCCCGTGAACGTAAACGGGCCGGCGAATGTGAGGCCTCGGATATATATAAACTCAGGCCGGACATGCTGGGTCACAAACGTTTGCGGACATTGTGGCCAATGTGGGCCATGTGGACGTAGGCCTGGTGAGCTGTTGCACACTACAAACTTGCTTACAGATGGACCCACCGTTAAGGTCTACGTTGGCACTGAAGGTTGATTAAAAAGACTGAACTTGAGCACAAGTAGGCCGCTTTTGGAGGTTTCTTATTACTAGCATGCATAATAAATGCGTTTCTTTTGAGTCACACGTGAGTTCATAATCGACTTTCTGACAGAATGCCAAATTTAATTTCAGTCGAATCTTCTTAGTTCTGTGATCGAATACAAACTACATTTCAGTGCTGGCATAACTTAAACCACTTTTTATGGCACCATGCTTAAACTGTTACACAATATATTCTCATGAAGTATGTGCACCGGCCAGAAGGTCATGTAGTCTTTCTTGTCAATCGTGGTTTGATCGACCCTGGCCGCGGCACGCACGAATTCTAAACTGCCTAATCGCCGCTCTCGTGTCCGTCTTCAACTGAATCCTCTTCGTGTTTCTCCTAATTGTGTTTGAATGTGAAAAACATCAACTGCTGCAGGCGTTCCCTGAGCTCGTTCGCCAGGATCTTTCCCTGGCTGGATAAACCTACGATGTCTTCAACCTCGTGCTGGACAAAAGGCGGTGTGTTGTCCAACAGGGATTCCAACAGGCCTCTGGCAGCGCTGATTACGTTGAACTTGGCGTTTAGTCCGTAACACGTGGAGTTGACGCACGGCACCAGACCGGTGTCGCTGTCAACTGTGGAGAAGACATTCACATAGTAGGTAACTCTATCGGTATCTTTTAAAGATCAAATTACGTTTGAGATTTTTAAATGTACGTTTGTGTAGCCAAACTTATCAGAATGATCCACCCTGACAGACATCGTGACTCTAATTTTTAAAGAGTTAATTATTATGAATTTTCTTTGATCACGCACTATTCAAACGTAAAATGTTAACGTTTTCTCTAAAAGAGCCTCGCGGATCCACCCCAACGACATTTTCTCCGATGTTATCACAGTGCAATGTTTAAAATGGAGCCTTGAGCAAGGTAAGGCGAAAGACTGTGTGCCGCCTGTGGGGTGGGGTTTGGGTTATGCTTAACCTTTGAATTAATGGAAATGATCTGGGTTAGGGTAAGAAACGAGCATTCAATTTTTCTGGTAGTTTTAGAGAGAGCAAATTGAATCAAAATTTTCAGAGATCAGGATTTTGTAAGGGTTTCAGAGAAAGGGAGAGTTAATGCACAGAGTTAGTGTGAGAATTATTGGCTGTTTCGGCTAGCAGCCGTTGATTTTGTACATAATTTGTTCGAATGTTGAATACAGCTTGTTACTTTGATGAAATGTTTATATAATACTCATCTCTAACATGAGCAAAGTCTGTTTATCTGAAAGCCGATACAGTGCATTTGTGTCCTGACAAACGTATCTGTAGTTTTCTAGCATCTAACTGAGTAACGAGTAGATTCGGTTAGTAGATGGTGTTGGGGCTATAGAGAATTTGGTATGGTTGAAGTCGGGTTAAGAAATCGAGAGTTGTGGGGTAAGGTTAGGTAAAGAATTAGGTTGGATAAGTGAGAATTTAACGGATGTGGTTACTCGGTTTAAAGGTATAAGAATCGAAAAGTGGGTGCACTTAGAGGTAGGTTGAAACATGAATTTAACGGGGTTAGGGCTAGTTAAGGAATCAGATATTTAAAGCTCGACGGCTGTCAACTTCAATGAGGAATGTCGGGTCAAAATATTGAGCGGTGCTCCACAACTCACCTATGTTACTTCTTCCCGATTGGGTGTCGACCCTTACGTTGCAATCAGCATGCCTCTGGCGTGATAGTTCTTGGGCCGACACGTCATCCAGATCGATAAGCTTGAGTCTGCCATGCACAAGCGTAAACTGGCGGGTCTTAAAATCCCACACGGCCAGGGAGCCCAAAGGCGAATGCTCCAGGTAATGAAGAAGATCGGCCACCTCGATGCTCATCTGTGAGAATGAAAATAAAAAAATATTTAATACTTGTTACTCAATATCCTATCGTAAAGTGCAGGAGGGATTTCTGACATATATATATATATATTTTAGGATGGAAACAAACAGTTCGTTGAAGGCCATTAAAATGCCTGAGCTCACAAATTTCAGAAGAAATACAC